>NC_040018.1:0-183601 GCF_000972845.2 Larimichthys crocea
TTAGGATATATATATACAGGACAATCAAATAATGCCAACTTATTTTTAGACAATTTGGAATGTCTGCTCTGGAATACTGCTTAGATTGCAACATCTGCCTGCACCCAGTCAGTTTTCCATTGACTGGTGGTTTCAATGTAAAATTATGAAATAGACAATGTGTAAGGGCAAATTTATCAATAATAACAAAAAAGCTAAGACCAGTGTAAAAGCATCTTTTCAAAAACATATAGTATAATCAACCATTGAATGTTAGAGAAGTTACCCTACAGGATGAGAAATATAATTTTATACAGTAGCATATATATATATATATACACACACACACACACACAAACATGTTATAATTACCCAACTGTTAAACATGTGCTAAACAGCTGTCTTTATGATAACTGCTTTATATTAAATTTACGTTTTGTGAAGTAGGAAACCGTTCATGCATTAAAATGTAGTGTACTGTATGCTTCATTCTACGAGCTAGCTGTCTTGGATAGTACGGTAATAGGTAAAAAAAAAAAAAAAAAAAAAAACTTTAAAAATGTACATCCATCTTCCATAATTGCTCAAAAAAATCTTAACACATTAATCAGATATGTGCCTACAGATAGTTTATAGAGTATTACTAACATTTTAAGAGCTTGGTTAGGGTATGTTCATGAATTGTCACAGACACGCTGTAGATCATCTGTTAAACATCTACAGACAAAAAAAAAACGTTGAAATGTACTGTATACTGTACCTGTATGTGAAATATTCAGCAGGGCCTAAAATACTGATGCTTAAAATCTGATTATTTTAACCCCTTTCAGCTCAATATTAGGGTTTTATAACTAAGCCCATGCTCATCTGACTTGTACTTTCATGTTTTGCTGACATATGGAGGGGTGTAGACATATATACCAAATGCACCTGAGTGGGTTAGTGCAACACACTTTCATCCTCATGTTCCTTATTCTGAAGTTGCATGCCAAGAGTCATTACAACATGAGTGGGAGAGTCATGATGGTAGGCACAGATGTAAGGATTTATGAGCACCTTGGTGCAAAGCATTTACACAAGGCAGCATAATAAAAATATTCTCTTATCCTCACTCCCTCACAGAGCCAATGAGGAGACATAATCCTTGAGATTAGTTGGATTGATTTGTTTCTTCCAAATGTGATTCAAAATACCAAGGTTGTTATGATCTTCTTTACTAAAACAAGTGAAACTGAACTGAAAGCACAATAAATTCTACTGTTATTAGACAAATGCCTGAACAGACATGACAGAAATTATAATAACGCTTACAGTTTGACATTTTCAAAGCATGTACACCAACTATAAGGTCATATTATGATATAATGTGACAAATAGGTACTGAAAAAAACTGTATTTTTAGCACAGTTTAACGTCAGAGCAATAAAAATTGCAAAATTAACATTACACCGGCTGATGGTATTTGTGACAGAATTATCATTGGCTGAAGTTTAACAAACAAAGATGCATAACTTAATCTAAGAACTGTGAAACTTGGTTGAGAAATTAAAAAATAAAACGTGACAAGTGGGAGTTCTGATGATTTTTTTTCTTATGTTTTAATTCATCCAGATGGTTTTATTGTTTCCAAGTAGCGGCAGCAACCCACCATATCTATTTCTTTGTTCTTTTGGTGATTATGAGAAAAAAGTACTTCCAGTTTGCTTATGCTGAAGTACTTGCTGAAGGAAAATCATTGTAATTTCTCCAGATAATGTATTGACAGTTGGTGTATTAAACACTAACACCAACAGGACTGTCCCAACACCTCTGAAATCTACGTCCTTGAGCTTTCCTGCCTTCTAGGTATTTGATATTCATGTATTGTTAGATGTTTTCATTATTTTGTCCATCCCCATATATGCTCTATCACTCTGAAAGCTGAGTGATTTGCCCAGGGAAGAGGGATGACTGCAGAGGAGCCTCCCAATGTAGGTAACAGTTTAAATGTCCTTGACAAGTGCACAGTTTGCAAAGGAGCAAATTTAATTTCCATGGTTTGAAATTTCAAAGGTATCACCTGCTGTAATTGCTTGACTAGGGAATCCATAAATCATTGTTCAGTAAGGTCATCTCGTAATTTCTTCCCTAATGCTGGCATTTATTTTCCCAGCATCCTCTCTTTCTTCTCATTTAATCTAGCCAGGTCATTTGAGAGATTAATTGCTGCCATCTTCAAAAACAACAAATTAGTTTCACACATGTTCCGACATTAAGACTGAGTAACCGCACATATCAACGCCTATCCAGTCAAAAAAAAATGTTGTACTACATTGCAGCTGGATGTCACGTGTGTTTGTCACCGTTTCGCTTGTTACAAAGCAATCATGAGGTTCAAGCCTCACATCCTACTTCGGGCTACAGCCTAATCAGCCTATCACATAATGATATGTTTTTCTTTTCCTTTTTGACATTTTGCCTTCAGGAACCCCATCAAAGGTCAGAAACCATATCAATTAAAGCCATGTTTATGATTATCACTTTTAATCATTGCTTTTGCTTCATTCCTCTTTTCAAAAAGATGAAAATGTGAAGGTTATTCATGCTATTGCTAAAACTCATATAGACCTCTAACTGCTTACAAATAAGCACTTCACTGAGCTTACATATAATATACTGACAACATGTTTTGAGACAAAAACAAAAATGAGACATTCTTTTTAGTTATTGTTATTGTTATATATAATTAGTGCAGACATATCACTCCATAAGTCCCATTTTCAAACATTTTAGCCCCATTGTAGTAGAATAAATGGATGTTGTATACCTGATGTCACCCACAGGTTTCTGAAGAGTCATTTTGAACCTCAGAAAATGGTGGCTCTGTCGCCATCTTGGGGGCCCTGCTTCTCCCGCCTAATCTAAAAATCGCCTGAGGTGGCAGTTTGAGGAACTGCAGTTTCGCACAAGCTTCGCTTCACAACCACAGAGGTTGCCACTTGTTTTAACCTTAACAATGTGATAGTTTTCATTTTAGGCCATAACCTGAGCAGATTTATAGGTATCTTTTAGAAGATACCTTTTAGACAGTCCTTTTAAAGTTAAACTGGAACTGGAAAGAAACAAATGTTCAACTTTTCCCACAAGTGATCAAGTAAGCGGTATTATTGTTGGTGTTGTTGTCGCAAAGACCAGATCGCTTTCCTCAGAGCCTAGCTCCCTGAAGAAATGATCAACTCCACTTTGGAAATAAAAGAGAAGAAAGCAGCATCTTCACTAAAGAGGCAAAGTGGAGTTGTCACAATGTTATATTGAATTCAGGAATGGGCAAAAGCCATAGTAATGATATGCATTGTATAGTATGACATAGTTTGAGCAACGTAATTGCTTTGCACAAACAAATAACTACAGCTGGGGTTGGCATTGAAGTGGATGTGGGAGCTCACATTAACGTTAACATCCATGCAAACATTAGGAGAAAAAGTGGGATTTGGTCTCTGCATATGTTTGGTAAATCTTGCCTTTACTTTCCAGGGAAATATCGTGCCCTCTGGCAGACAGAATTGCCACCAGGCAAGGTTGTCTATATCTGTTTAAAAAAGCAGACAGGGTTTTAGGCTATAGAATAAACAAGAAAACCCTGTTGTTTTGACAATGATCAAGCACAAGCACCGGTGAATACTGTTTTTCACTACTGTATAATTAGTAGCTAATTACAGCTGGAAATCTAGGAATTGCAGAAGCTACAGCTAAAGACAAATTAGACCGCTGTTTGCCATACCTGATTGTCTTTGATTTATTTATTTATTTTTGTTCATTATTCCTAAGTTTCTTCCCCTCCTCCTGCATTTATTCGCTTTTTGGTGACAAAAGCTGAACGCTGAAACATGTAACATACAGTAAAGGCAGTAAAAGCATATATTGTTATTATGTATTTTTGTAAGCAGCTTCTCAAGCAGATATGTTTTATTTTGATGTGATACATTTTACCAACAGATTTTGTTATGTTTTAGTATAAATGTACTGATCATATGTAGGGCCATATTGTAGCTCCAGTCCTTCTCACAGATGGAGATTGGAAGAGGCTTCTGGGTAGCACAGCCCTCCTGCAAGGATGTGATGGACACTTAATTACTTGGCTGACAGAAGTTATTCGCCACCTGCACCCAACAGGGGTCTCTGCCAGGCCCTGACCTCCACTTCCTCCAAGTGCACCCACCATCTCACAAAGCAGATTTATGCATATGGCTATCACTCATATTTCATGTTATTATGATCAGGTTTTTATTCCCTTTATGTTCTTGCTTTGTCATTTTCTTTCAAGGCAAACACATTCACTGAACATAGACAGTATGACTGACACGTTTTTCAGTGATGTGATTAATCTGTAAAAAGCATTATCACTCGCTGATTTCCCTCATTAAATATATATCAGTCATATCAGTCAAGATTTAGAATTTCCACACATCTGTGCTCTGTGTGAATGACACATTTGGGCTCAGGATTTTTAAACTTTAAGGCATGGAAGTGGCACCAATATAACTGGGTATCACATAGAGAACGTGTTGAACAACCATTAATATGCTGTACTATAGTACACTATTTTCTCATCAATTCATGTGATCCACATATGTAATTGACATTTTCTCCTAACGCCTTAACACCACTGCAGCCGAGGCAGACGGTTCTCAGTGTTGAAGAGGAGGTGCTAACTTTTTCCATCACTGCCAATTTAATGCCTGAACAACTTGTAAATTTTGACACATTTGTTTTTTTTAACGGGGAGACATGGTTGTGAACTACATGACACACTGAAGCTGTGCTACCAGCTTACTGTGTAGCTGTCAGATACACAAAACAAAAGTCACGGTAAACTGTTGATGACACTGCACGTGCAAGTAGCTTCCAGTCCATGTAAATCAGTATGAAATATGTATTGCATGTATAACCCATGCATCATGTCGATGAACTTGAACTAAAATGTGTTTAACAAGCTACATTTTTGTAACAAATCAATACATTACTGGCCTTAATTTTTCAAGCATACTTTATATCTATTTAATCCAGTGGACTTTTAATAGACAGTACGGTACTATCCTTCCCCTCAGGTAATCATGAATAAATGTATATGTAGGCAGAGCATGCTCTGAAATTACAATTATTAACAGAGAGGAGATGTACCCCAACATTGCAATTACAGAGCTCTCGGGGGATTAACAAGGTTCTGTTTTATTATCAAATTCCTTCAGGCTCCAGGTAATGATCAACACAGAGAATTACATGTCTCCCCGTCACTACTTCACTTTAGAACTATCTGTCTCTCAGTTTTCCCACTCCTTTTCTCTCTTTTTCTATTAACCTTTTACTATTCTGCTGTTTTGCTGTTGCCATCCCCTTTCTCTCTATGTTAATGCATTATGCTTATGACTGCGTGTGTGGGCTTTACTGCAAAAGCACATGCCTGCAAAGTACTCCAAATAATTTTATGAATATCTACCACCATAACTGTTACACTGTTGTTGCTTTTCTGCTACAGGCCATTTACCCCTCCTTGATGCTCATTCAGGCTCTACACTCTGAGGGGCGAGTTCTCAAAGAATAGATTGCGGCCGCTAATAGCACCATGAATTGCAACAGCTATCTGCCCCGCCTCAAGGTCCGATTCACAAAAGATGTTGTGCTAATGATATAACTACGCTAACCATAAAGAGTTCAGTTTCCCTCTTGTTTTCAGTTTGTTAAATGCGTAAATCTGTAATTTCGTGTAGTGGTCCCAATAATATTTGTTTTTAAGGAATACTGAAGTATCACATAACATGTTTAAGTAACATTTGAGCCAAAAGTTTTTTTTAAGGCAGTTGCAGAAGCAATAATTTACACTCATCTTAAAAATGTTTGATTCAAGAAAGGATTTATTCTGATATTATAATACAATCTGATAATTAGAAATATAGAAATAACTAACTATATAATACAGAACTCTGCGGATGTCTCTCGATTTTCTATGACTCATTCTGCACTGATTGTTTTGTCAGACTGATTGTCATTTGAGGTGCTTTAACTTTGCGCTCTTGTTCATGCCTCCGGGCTCACGGAGAGCTGTTTTCTCTCCCACTCTATGCTCTATGCTGGACTGTTACAGTGTGTAACCGTTGTCTCGATTTCTCACAGCAGTAGGTTTTATGTTGTTTTACAGTTTTATTCCCTCCTGGTGAATATCAGGTATTGTTTGTGCCCGTGATGTACTTTGATATGCCATTGTTTCGCCTGGCTACAATCACTGTTGCCATGATCACTGGAAAGTCTGGGTGTGACACCCCTTATAAATGCTCTTCAGTTACCACCAACTCTCTGAAGACCTGATAATGTTCACTCTAATTGCATGTGGCTAATAGCGCCAAATGTATGCATATTACCTCATTTAAATAAGTGTAAATAGCACCAGAGCACAGAGACACTATTTGCTTGGCATGACAGTTAGGGATGCATTTCACCCCTTGTTGGTGCTTTGAGAATTACATGTTTCTTTTTGTCTAATTTAAGCAAATTTAGCAGGTGCAAAAGTGAGTAAGCCCATGAGTGTTTGTTGTGCTGTGTTGAGTGACTCCGTAGAAGGGCGTGTAGTACAAACAGGGCAACATCATTTAAAACTTAATTTAAGCAATCTCCAAAATAATTGAATCATGTAAAAGTCATGAAAGTGCTTTTTATTTGTTTATTTATGTTAGTATAAAGCTTCTAATTACATCCTTGTAATGACAGTGACAACTTTTCCTGGAGGAAAAGATTATTTTCTGATTAATTGTTTGGAAGTAATAACATGAAAAGGCAGATGCCGATTAAAATATAACCTGTTTTAACTGCAATAAAGCCAATTTTCGTAATTGATTATATAAAAGAGCCTTATCTGATATCATATCTTATCTAAGATTTTCAAGTTCTTCTTCATGATGCATTACTTCCATCTTTTTATAGCAAGAGGGCATTAGCGTTGCTGTGGTACCAAATCTGTGAGTAGTAGATTAATAAAAATAATCCATAATCTATAATATGCCTTGTGGTTCACCACAATGGTCAACCCCGTCTCCTACAAATTATTTTCATATGAAACTAATTTGCAATATTTTCAGTAATTTAGTAATTTGTACTGGCAATATTCAGTGCCAATAAGGAAAGCCGTATAATCATGTGGCACAGGGCAAAGTAAAGCTGTGAATGTTGTGTAGGCGGATAGGCATATGAAGTCTTTTATTGACATCAGAGATTCTAGATGCCTAGACCATAACTGTTGGACAGATAATTTAGGAATAACATAAAGATTATATATAAAAAAAATTCAATAAAAAACATTCAATAGTAACATTTTGCCTGACATATTAACATTTCAGTTTGGCATCACATTTACCCTAAGTGTGCTTTGCTAATGCAGAAGAACATAAAGAGAAATGATGGCAAAGTAAACACGGCATGCTCATCAGCCTAACACAGAAATGAAGTACATCAGTTTTACCATATCTGTGTTACATCCAACAAGGGTATTAAATAATGTCAGACAACGACATAGCTTTAACCTAGTAATCTCCATGCTAAATCAAGAGCTGGCATACAATTTCATTACACCATCACTTGAGGCAAAAGACACAGAATACTCTGCATCTAATATTGATATTATAAAACAATGTATGTCCATCATCAACATTTAAGTTATTTCAGTATCGGTTTACAATGCATCTAAGAAACCTGAATCTTACAGTCAATTACCATAAAAATCAACTAACCAAAATATACAATTCTAAATATCAGTTATTATGAATTAGTACTTTGTCACCAGCTGTACACGTATGTTAGATCTGTTTTGAAGTTAAGCATATATTAAACTCATATGTTACACTCATGAATGTTATTGTTTCTTTCAGTTTCTGACACTGAGATCATTCTTTTTCACATTGGTAATGAAAAGTAATATATGTGTTATCATCAATACATTTTGATAGGAAAGCACCAGCGACAATTTCCTATCTTGTCATTCCTTCTATATTAAAATCAATATGCACTGCATACCGCAAAGAACCTCATCACAAATGAAAACATGAAGACACTGTAATAATAAAAGAGACAGTGTAATATGGCCCTCCAAGAAGCAATTGGACCGAACCACTGAGTGAACATGATTCTTGCAGTCATTATTTTCTCTCATTTAGATGGTCGGCTTTCCTGGTGTCTTATATGGTCAAGTGAATTGTGGTCATGGTGCAGTGTTACTGTCTTATGAGGTCAACATGATCATTATCTGTATCTATAAAATTATTTCCACCATCACAGCCACAGCTAGCTCAAAATGATTAAAAGATTATAATCTTGTATTGCATTTGAAAGTTATTCCTCATCTCTTAAATGTCAACATAGTGACTGTCATCTGCATGCATGTGTGTGCGCGTGGCTTGTAGTCTAGCTATTCATTTATTCTTTTTTTTCCAATCACCTTAGCTTGCCATAGTCAAGCCTGAACATGAAATATGGCATATATATTTTCATGATACCAACAGCATGACTTAAACCCAGCTCCAAATGTAGCTTTCCATTTGTCCGATGGGGTGTGAGCAAACGACAACATGCATTATTATATATACAGTATAGTCATTCTTATTATAAACAGAACTATAAGTAATGGGCAAGTGTAAAAACTGAATCAGTTATCACATATCTGTCTCATTGTTATCATCAGTGCTACTAAGGGTCTTTGACCAGAAATGTATTCGATCCACCGTTGAGATGAGCAGGCATACTCACTGACTTCGAACAGAAATTAGATTACAAGGTCAGTGGCTGAGTCTAATGCAGTGGAAGATTAGAGAGGGAGAAGAAATCATTTTCACATGGCTATTGTTGTCATGGGGACTGAGCACTTGCGCTGAGCTGTGTAAAACAGCAATTTAAAATGTCTTTTGAAAATCTGCGTTGCCATCTTTATTTTGCCATGCAGCCACATAAAAGACAAATGACAAACAGAAATAAAATATCTATATGTTTGCTGCAACTATATTTTACTCACTGATTGACTATTACATATTTAACATTGTTTTGACATTGTATTTTAATAAATAAGGTCATATCACTTGACTGTGCCATTGATCCAGTTCAAGGAATCAGAGTTGCAGGGAGATAAGAAGATGCCTATCTCAATATGAAGCATATAATAATAGCAATAGGCTCTCTGCCGGTTTGAAAATGACAGCATTGTTACAGAGATAGCTGCAATCCTCGAACAGAATCTGGTATCTGCCTTCCTTAACTCTCCAGTGCACAGTGAACATACAAACAGCACTTATCTTTCAGTTTTATAGTCATAGTTATGGAATGACTCATTTGTGTCAGCTATGGATGGTTAAATGAGGAGACAGTAGCAATGGGCGGATGAATGTTGATTACGTGGGCATGGCAGTACACATAACAATCAAACTGAAGGTCTGAATGTCAAATGTGCTACTTGTATAAGAGATGGCAGTGCTGTCAAAACCTTCTTTCAAACGTTCGCGATAATATAGAAGTTTGTATATATTTTTTTAAGGTTATGAAACCAATCAAATGTACACAGACATGCAAGAAGTAAATAGACACCTTCAAATTCAAATTCGAGTTAAAGGTGCCTATTTTCTTCTTGCATGTCTGTGTACAGACCTTAAATATTTGTATGCCCAGCTGCCGTCTTTGCTAATGCTTCATGACATTGACAGTATATAGAAGAACAGCAGCATACATGTGTTATTATTTCCACAAAAGTATTATCCAAATGTGAGCAAAGTGACATATCTACACTGAAATTACAATATATACTGACTAATGCAGAGATTCTGCATGAATGTGCAGAAAGATGTCTCGAAAAAAACATTACAGCAAAAAGTTAATATGTTTTGAATTCCTGTGCATACAAATGTAGTGAGCAGTCCATGGTGGTTTGTCAAGTTTCTGCACTGCAGTACAGACACCCTGCCTCACTTCCCCCTAAGTTGGCATGGATTTGAGTTGCTTGGTCCCAAACCATTGTTCAGTCTAATAGCTGTAGGCACATGTTTGGATACTAAGGCAAAGAGCGAAGATGTTCTGTACTGAAGTTTTATCTCACCATAGAGGGGTTGGAAGGTGTTTTCTACAGTGGAGTTAAGTTTAGTCCTTACCATCTCTTTTTCTGGCGCCTCCAAGCCAGAAAGCAGTTTTTTACCAGTGTATTAATCAACTTACTGTATGCACCACAATGAGCATTGTCCTATTCTAAGCAAAATTGACAGAAAAAGTAGTTTGCTGCATGCACTCGTCCAAAGCTCCATAAGAACAGTCTGATCTGCCCTTCTTTGCACCATTCCTGTGCATATGCATATGCATTATCACAAGTTTGTCAATAGCTGATACCCAGGATTGGGGTTTATCCAAACATTCTTGATGGATTGGTGTGGGCTAAGTAAATCCCAAGCCATTTTTGGCCCTTTGTTTGTTTGCTCCAGGCACCCCAGCTGTCAAAAAGCTCCCCATTGAACTCAATTAAAACACTTGGCCATTTCTTAATGCACAGCATTTTGAGTGGCTGTGATATGTCAGCGAGCTTCAGCAATCCATTTCAGCAAACTTTGTAAGGTGCAAAACACTTCTGAAATGCTGCTGTTGGTCAACAACTTAGGTGTTTGTCATTGTGGGAGTCTGTCCAATTCATTTTCAACTTTTGGAGACCATCAAAGAAAAGCGATTATGGAGGGTATATTTGGAAATTCATAGTTGTCAGCTCTCATATTTTTTATTTAGATCTATAAAATGTGTACCATGCAGATGTGTCAAGTAGAAAAAGAAAATATCGCAAAAAATAAATGTTGATTCCATCTGACCAAAAATGCAACATTACAGTAAAAGACTGTTCTGGATTGTAGCCAAAAAATGTGAACAGTACCTCTCAAATTACAGTTTTATTTTCAAACTATTAAGCTGATGATTCTGCACCAATTGATAAAACTCTCCACCAGTCTCCTCCACTCCTCCTCACTACTGCAGTCTAAAAGGGAGAGTCACCTGAGAACTTCTGGAGGTGGCATGACCCAGAACTGCAAATGAAATTTGTAGTATACAGTAGAAGATGAGCAGGGAAGGTCAGACTCTTTTGGAGCAGCCCTGTCCTATTACTCTGCAGCATGCCTGACACTCTGACTCTGTGGCCTGTCCACTATACCTTATTCAGGACGACCCTAAACTTATTCCCAAAGCATGAGCTACTGTATGATTCACAGTAATGCACCGGAGAACACAGAGTATATGATTCAGACTATATATACTAGCATATTTACTGAAACTAGAAGTTTACAATGTAACATGTAGAGTGTGAAACACACAATGCACTTGAGAATATAGCCTTGTCACTGACATTACAGTAGCAAAAAACTATGAATGAATAATCAGTCCATACAGAGGAAACATCACATTAGGTTACATTAAAGATACATTGACTCCTAAAACTGTTTAATTTTTAATATATTTTACTCAAAATCAACAACTTTGATAGAATATTCCACTTATAGTGGTTGTGAAGTTAAACCCTAGAGTGGTGCAGCAGAGTTTTGAGTGAAGAAAGCACTGGAGTCTAAAAAAAAGAAAGCAGTGGAAACATGTTTTGGATCACTTGGGTTTTTATAGCTGTTCCTCACTTTAAAAGAAAAAAAATACACATCAGAATAGGTCCATACTGTTAACTTTACAGGCAGGAAGTGGACTTGAGAGATCAAGGGATCACACAAGAATCAATCTTGACAGACTTCAAGCTATACGCTTGTGTCCGAACCACAATTGTTCAGACCAATCAGCTTCCAAAAAGGAACTACTGGCAGCTACAACATGAGCTACAGGCGTGGTTTAACACTAAGTGTGTGTGACAGTTTTATTTATTTTATTTTTTGTAAGAATTGACTGTTTCCTCGAAAACAGTAGTGAAAAAGGGTAGTGTACATGCTTCTAGTATTCGATTTATCAGAGCTGGAGAGTATTTCCTCCATGAAAAGAAATAGCAAAGAATGAAGTCTTTCTTGATGGAAAAAAAATGCTTTTGGTCTTGAGTGAAGAGTTTGTCATTATATTAAGTGTTGATCTGATTGGGGAAATCTTGCCTGTGATAGACAGATGGTTTATCCAATCACCTGCCAGGTATAAGTGCCTGCTCTTTTCCAACGACATTTCCAATGACAAATTCCCAAATGTTCCTGCGTAACAAACTTTACTGTGACACAATGGCTACAAATTCAAATCTCTAAATTAGATTCAAGACTGTATTAGAAGTGAATTAGAATATCAGAAGAATGAATTGTGTCTCAATGTTTTGTTTTGTTTTTATCAGAAGTCTTTGAAAATGCTGTAAACTGTCTTAGCCACGCACATTGCTACTGTACGATAACCACTTCATAATGCTTTTCAAATCATGATGCCAATCCTGCCATCAATTAATGCAGAACAAATATTAGAGAAATAAACTTGATTTAATTTAAAATAGATGGTGAGGAAGAGCTAAATCGAACCTTTAAACGACCATTGTGTAGGATTTAGTGGTATCCAGGGGCATAGTTGGTGATTGCAACCACCTTGACTGATGTTCCAAGCGTGAAGCGTGAAGGAAGAATTATGGTGGCTGCAAAACAGCAGAAAACCCTGAAATATTCTAATGTAGAGTTGTGTTTGGTTTGTTCTGAGCTTTTTCTACTGAAGGAACCTTCAGTAGATGAATACAGCATATAGATGTCCATTACATGTACAGTTTGTCGTACGTGCAATTCCACATTTTATTTAAAAAAATAAATAAATCAAGTGAATAATTCTGTGAAGAATGAAAATAGTAGGAAAAGCTTCACACTAGAACTTAATTTCCACTAAGAGTCACACACCCACACATCAGTAACACATTTAGTTTCTCACATACCTTGCTGTAAAAAGTACTTTTAACAGGAAAAATGTGTGGGACCAATAGAGAGTTCCTAGGGTTGAATATTTGAATTACAAATTGATCTGAGAATAGTTTTGAGCGAGGTCTAAGCCAATAATATTTTTCATTGATCATGGAAATTATGTAAATGACAGTCATTTTTTTGACAGGCTTTGTGTTTCATTTTTCTCACTGTTCCTCACCTTCACTTTTTCTTCTCTTCCATCTTCTTCGTTCCTCTGTTCTGACGCTCTGACCACCCTTCACTTCCATTCTCAAGCTCTTTTTCTATTTTGACTCCCTCCTGCCCTTCATCTCCTCTCGTGAGAAGCTGCTGCCTGGCCTCAAAGGAAGCACTAGAAAGGATCCATCAGCCAGACTAGTATTCTCTCGAGGATGCATCCAGCATGTTGCTCTGTTCTGCTCTGCTCACAATCATATCTACCCAACCACAGATAGCCTTTACTGTAGATCACAGGACCTGTTTCAAATTTGCTGCAAAGCCGTACGGAGCTGTAATTCTATGCCTTGTTGGACACCAACCACCATACCACTCATACATTCCCCCAAGGTATAACTTGGTTTGAGGCAGGTCTTTATGAATACAGGCTATGTTTATAATTCTGTATGCCATTACATCCCGTGCCGTATGCAGTGATGGATTGGTACGTACAGTATGTTTTGTAGTTTAGGATGAAAGGGTCACAGAGAAAACCTACAGCAGATTTAAAGCAGAGAGATTTTTTTCTGCCAGACACATCTTATGGGTTTTTGAACGGCAGCTGGAGACCACGGTATGGCACTTTGAGCGTGCATGCTGGACCAAAACAAAGCCTCATTCATCCCCAAATAACAACATCTGGGCATGCTTAACAGCATGGATAAATAAACAAACCCTATGGACACTAAATCCCCCACACTCAATCACTCGCACTCCCTCTCCACCGGTTCCCCCTTGACATTCTGAAGGCTGTAGGTTGTTGGTGTGGGACTGGCACATCAGCACTGATAGTGTGCATCCAATTAATTAGCCAAACGTTATCTCATTAGTAATAGCCGGCAGACTAAAACAAGAATACTCCCTTATAGTTGTAAAACAACCTCTGGGCAAAAATGATGATGATTGTCTCCTCCTCTCTCACCTCTGTGATCTGTTGATGCTGAGTAGGAGGACTGAAAGAGAGACATGTGAATGTGGTTTGGTCAAAGTGTCCATCGTTAAGCAGCTATTGCTCATGGCTTACATTTATTCACCAGCTTCTCCGGAATTAAACAGACCGGCCCCCAGCACATCCTAATGACTCCGTATCAGCTGCAGTCTAATGGTTTCTTTGTCTTCAAGTTATCTGTCTTTGTGGACATCTGCAACATCCGCACAGTGCTGTAAGCAAAAGTCAGCACCATCTGACACAGTTCTGAATCCCTTGCATTCCTCAACACCTGTGCCTCAATGTTATTTAAAGCACTCAGGGGTGCTGCACCAAACATCAGCCACCGGCTATTTGCTTGTGTGTGTATGTGTGTGTGTGTGTGCTTGTGTGTGTGTTTGCAAGGAGAAACTTGACTTCTTGAGCGTAGTAACCATGAGCAACGAGAAATGCACAGACAAAGTAGCAATAACAGATGTGGAAGCCATTTCGTGTGAATGAAGGGAACATGATGTTACATACTGCTTTATCTACATTATGTAGAAAAGCTGTGACTTTCCAAAATGAGCTGAATATGCATGCTGATGTCCCCAAACTGACGTATGTCGATTCTTTGACAGCAGACATCAATACAAATAGGGTTCTGTGTCTCACCTTCACCCAAAAGGAAATGATTTAAATAAAAGAGATTTTTTTTTATTTATTTTAGCAGTAATGATTTTCTTTTTTTTTTTTCTCCCATCAGTACTGACAGATTCATATAAAAAATAGACATATAATAGCAGATTGAATAGGAGGAAATAGCTTATTCAGGATCAGTATTCCATAAATATTGTGTTTGCATCGATTTGCATACAACTGCAAAAAAAAAGTGCATAGGTTTATCAGAGACTGCTTTAAGATGCCACCCTCTCTATCTCTCTAGCTATCTCTCTATTTTTCTCTCTCTGTCTAACCATCTATCATTATTATAGTTATTTATTATGCTGATATGAATAATCACAGACCAAAAATAGTAGAAGACAATAGAGATACTGGCTTGGCTCAAATTCAGGTGTATCTGACTTAAAGTATTGTCTTTAAAGGGGCGTACACAAACAAAGGGAAAACATCAAGAAAGAGTTCAAATTCTATATTTCACTGGGTCAGACAGGATCTATTTCAGATTTACGAGTTTGTTTGTCAAGCAGCAGTACAATGGAGTGCCATACCCAGCGGCTTCTTATCTACAGTTGTAGTGTCATGGTGTGCCGGTGCTTATCATCTGTCCACAGCTCCTCAAGGTTTCAGCAGGAGTAGCAGGATGTCACTTGACACCTTCTGGGATTTTCCAAGTCACACGGTTTTCAGCAGTGACAGATTCCTGATTACACTATTTGCATGTACAGCTATGTTACTGTGTATGAATACAGTGTATAATCAAAGTACGAAAATTCACTGTCACTGACAATATGCTCAATCACCAGCCTATTTATAATGGTGATACATGACATGAGATGTCACTCTGATTACAGAGTGGGAAGTTAGAATGTAATGAGGCAAACAAGCTTATTCGTGGGCAAGATAATCACAAGAAACTAGCTGCTAATAAGGCTTGATGGTCAATTTCTGTCAATTTGAGTCAGATTAAATCACAGAGCTCTATTAACAGACAAGATTATCTCGAGCTGTGCAAGGGCAAAAAGATGAAAATAAGGATTGCTCTGTGTGTGTATGTGCGTATTGATTACATAGATATGAAAACACTGGACAATAGTGGGTCAGGCCACAAGAGTATTAAGTCATTGACAAACTGCAAAAAAGTAAACAAAGAAGAGAGGACCATGGCTAATAAGGGGGAAGTTTAGATAGTTTTCAGATTCTGCTTAATACACGGTTACTGAATCCGGGCGTTCCAGAGGGAGGAGAGCTGATGGGAATTGGTTCTACCTCTTACACTGTCCTTTCAGTTAAATGGGCCAACATATTCCCGCACACTGTTAAGTGTAGGACTCTACTTACATATGCATCAATAGGGAGCTAGTAAAGAGAGATTGAGGCAGAAGTAATATGTCATAGGTTTGGTCAAGTTTACATTCATGCTACTATCTCTAAGGATGGCAAAAAGGCTGACTAAGGTTTGCAGCATTTCTTGGATAGTCGGCCCACTGTAGCTAGTAGTTTATTGGTTATCGTGACACTTAATATACACCAAATATCAATGTAACACCCGGTTGTAATGTTATTTGGCCCTTTCTTTTTGTCTTCAACATAAATATGAGGATTTATGTTTTTGATTATCCAAATTACTTTTATTACAATCTTTCCAGGTGCACCATGGCAAAGTACCCCCAGAGGTACAAGTATCACCACACTGATGTCATCATATACATAATGCTGCTGTATATGATTCTTTTTAAACCTATCAGCTCCATACCTGAAGTGGTCTTTCAATCAGGCTTTGTCTCTGCATTGTCTCAAACAGCAGGCATGCACAGATTAGAAGTGAAAATGGCTGATTCAAATTATCCTCTGCTGCCCACTTGGGCCACTGATTGTACCAATCTACATGCAAATGGTCATGTTTAATACACCAAGGGAATAGCAAGGCACAAAGTGCCCTTGATTAATGACTGGCTTTGCTTTGGTTCTAAAAAAAAATGAAAGGCAGACATTACAATCACTTAATTCTGCTGTAATCAATACACAAACTGCCAATACCACATACACTTACAGTATACTGTGATTCATGGATGGGTCAAGGTTTTCTTTGCTTCAATTAAGTGATTTCTTTAAGCACCCCTTGATTAAAAAGTTAGAAGAAATGACTGAATCAATGACTTCACCATTCTGATCTTCATTATAATCATTTACATAAACAAGAAAAAAAAGTGAAAAGTCATATAATTGGCAGGTCTGTAAATAGCTCTTCTGCTCAACACTGCACACCATGTACACGTGTGCAGTCATTTCCCTTTCCTCCACCTCTCTTCCTTAACAGCTCCCCAGATGTCTACTCACTCGTCTACAATCTCATTTGAGGAATTCATCTCGCTGTCTCCCGAGTACCATGTATTATTGCTCTCTGTGGTTCTTCATGCAACTATGATAATGTGTGTCTTGGTTAGACTCCTCACATGCCAATTATGGGTGCCTGTTATTGTGATGGACTCCACATTCATGTGGAAGAGTGACTGACTATCTCTACTCGGGCTCCAGCTTTCTTCACATCATATATCAGACTGCTTTCAAAGCTAAAACCCAGTGGCATTAGGCATCAGGGCTTAGAGGAATGTGAATTAATGTTCTTATTAAACTAGAATTACATCACTTTATATTATCTTACACATGAATGACCCCCAAGACCCTGTCATAAAAACAGCAAATGAACCAATGGGTAAAATAAAAAATTTTGTCATCCTTTTCCCCATGAGGAAGACTAGAAAGAGACAGGAAATACAACATTTTTATTTTTGCTAATTCAAAGATAAGCTTTGCAATGTCTGTCTGACAGTTTATATTGCAATAAGAACAATCTAGACAAACTCCAGCCTAATACTTAACAAATCAATTTACAAGATAAACTAATCAAACAGTGTCATGGATTGCCATTCAAGCTAACATTAAGTTTTGATTTTTAAATACTTTAAGTGATATATTCTTGCTATGTTGGTCATAAAACAGCACATTCATTATGGTCGTAGATATGCTATAAATGTAGTTGACTGTTTGTTGGGTTGCCAGACAGTGCCAGTGTCCAAATTTAACCACAATTCAGTCATTTAAATCAGTCATTTCATAGTTACAAAACATGGTGTTCAGATGACTATCAGATTTGTATTAACCAATGGTGAACTTTTGAGAGTCAACTATGAAAGCAAAACAAAACCAACAGCTATTGCAGTTGTAAGCTTCAAAGGTTGTCATGCATTCTTAGTGTGATCGTCACTAACAAGCTTTTCACATCACAGTCTTTTGATTCAGACTGAAAAATATGAAAAAAATACATATCTTTGGTTCATTTCATTATTTTGTCATTCTCAGCTAACCTATGGTATTAAGTTCAACACAAAAACTCCCCTCAGAACTTTCTGCTCCTGTAATGAGTCTTAACAAAACTACTCTCAAGTCTAAATAAGTTTAAATTAACAAGAAGAAAAACAGGTCCAGGCAGGAGTCCCTTTGAAATATTACAGAACCTACCCACCAGCCAATTAGCTTTTTGTGAAGCAGAGGGACAAATTAGGACAAATAGTTATCATTTTATGTTTTAGGACAAAAACAGATGAATTCATTACTCTTTGAAGCTTGATATACAAACACAAACAGATCGGTTGATTTTTTTTTCCTTTTTTATTTTAAAGGGAAAAATAACAACTCAAAGGAGAAAGATCTTCAAATAGCAGAACTGTCTTATATTTCATGCATTATGCATGTTTTTCTATCAAATTAGATTTAAACAAATATCACCTGAAACACTGACTTGTTTGATATTAATATATTTTTTTTTTTATGCCTGAATGGTGATGCATGTTCAGAGGACTAGCCAGATGATAGCAGTAAGTTACTGAGGAAAGTCCCATTAATGATTTGTTGTGATGCAAATTGACCTTGAACATTTTGTTTTCTTAATTGGTTTTGGGGAAGGGGTTCAGGATCATTTCCACTGTGGAATCATTTCTACTGAAAAGAAATAGTAAACCTGCACTAATGTGGTCTCCGTACTCTGGAACAGCTTCCCAAGTGATATTAGGTTGGTCATAATCATAGAAAGTTAACCCTTTTGGTAGCCAGACTACTCAAGTGCCATCTCTTATTATTGTAGTATTTCTGTAGTGTCTGGTGTCTGTTTACAGTGTATTATGTAGACACTGTATTTTTCTCTATGGACTGAAACGACAGTTCTCAAAGAGAACTCATTCATCCTTTCATCCTCCTTGAGATCCATAACCCCCTCATGCCTCCACCACTCGAAAACACGGCTCATTCATTTTTCAGACTGCTGGTTGGTTCCACTGAATTCATGTCTCTCATCAACTCACATGACCTGCACCTCAGAGCCTCAGTGAGCACAGCAAACCAGCTGATGCCAGCTCATATATTTTTAGTTTGCTCTTTATTGAAATTAAAAGGTGAAATAAATGTTGCATATTTATAAATATTTATAATTATGTTTTCATTAGAAAATGGTTTTAGTTACCATAGAACAAGTGCTTTATATCCACAGAGTCAGAGAGTCCACCATGTTTCAGCAATAGCTGCTTGGAAGAGGAGGGCTGGTTGCAATCTGCATCCTCACTGCTACATGCCTCTAAATCACACACACTGGACCTTAAAGATGCTTAAGAGGTTTGCAAAGCTGTCAAATCTGGAGACAACAGTGTATTGTTCCAATTTGAACTGACTGGGAGTACTTTCATTTGAACAATTACTACAATATTACTAATTTGTTAAACATAATTGCTGCTTTAATTATGTTTATTGGTAAAGCCAATTGCACTGTTCAATTATGTGTTATATTTTTAGACCAAAGAAAAGTCACAGAGAGATACTGATGCGTGAATCACTTTAAGCTGCATGTTTATATGAAATATGCCACTTGAATAAAGTTGAGTTGAGAGGGATTATCAGGGAGAATACTGAATGTAACTTTGACACAAGAGATCACCAGATATGGTTGCATTTAGGCATCAATAACATAATAAAAGGACCCCCCCTTTACCTCCAGAACATCCTGATTTCTTTGTGGTGTGGATTCAAGAAGGTGCTGGAAACCTTAGAGATTGTGCTTCATGTTGACATTCATGTGGCAAATCTCTCATTACACCACATCCCAAAGGTGCTCTAATAGATTGAGATATGTTGACTGTGGAAGCCATTGGAGTTCACTGAAACACATTGTCATGTTGGTGGAACCAACGTGTGCTCTGTGACATGACCTGTCATCCTGGCCATAAAGGGATCCATGTGATCAATGCAGCAAGGTGGGCTGTGGCATTTAAACAATGTTCAATTGGTATGTAGACGCCTAATGTGTGCTCAGAAAATATCCCCTACACCACTAGCAGCCTGTTCCAATTACACAAAGTACGATGGACCTTTGTTCACACCAATTTTTGACCCTACCATCTGCATGTGGCAGCAGAAGTAGGGATTCATCAGACCAGGGATGTGTTTCAAATTGTCAACTGTCCAGCTTGGTGAGACTGTGGCAACTGTAGACTCAGTTTCCTGATGAAACCTGGTGTGGTCTTCCTCTGCTGTAGCACATCTACTTCATGGTTTAATCTGTTGTGTGCACAGAGATGCTCCTCTACATATCACTGTTGTAATGCCCGGCTATTTGAGTTACTATTGCTTTCCTGTCAGCTTAAACCAGTCTGGCCATTCGGCTCTGACCTCTCTCATTAACAACACAAAACCACAGCTCACTGGATGTTTTTTTTCTTTTTCTCCACACCCTTCGCTGCAAACTCTAGAGAGTGTTCTGCATGAAAATCCCAGGGGATCAGCAGTTTCTAAGATACTCAAATCATTCTGTCTGGCACAAACAATCATTCTACGTTAAAGTCACAATGTTTGTCCTGAACTGAACCTCCTCACCGTGACCGCATTATGCATCGAGTTGCTGCCACATTATGGCTGATTGGGTATTTGCATTAATGAGCAAGAGTACCTCAAGGTAGTAAACAAAGTAGACATGTCCTGTCTTGTGCTTCAAGTCAGCAGTGAATGTTTTGAGATCACAATCTTTTCTGAACCTTAATTTATGTGGGGAAGTTTCAAACCACAACATCAATAAAAGTTTGGCTGTATTGGAAGATCAGAAATTGGGGGGAAAATAAATTACATTATACTGTTTAAAATACTTCTGTGTTTAGTATATAACGTAAACAGAATTTTTTAGGAGACACAGTTATTTTAGATACGGGGAAAATAATATGTTGGCAGATGCCTCCTAAGTCATTCACACTGTAGCTGCAGTGACCGGATTTCACTGTGTCATTGTAAAAGTTTCAGAGCCTCAAGTTTTCATTGCATTTGTTTTTTATTATTTTTTATTCAGAACTCAGGGATAACTCAGTCTACCAAGAAATATCATAGTGGACCTGAGTAAATCTGAGATATATTTTCTAAAACGCAGTGTTAAATTCATTGTACATTTTTCTATAAATACAACATCAGTGTTTACCTATTCTATGTAACCGTGTAAAAGATTCAACAAGGTAATGATGCAGTTATTATTGATGATCTCAATACAGTTTTCATGTTTGTTTTTTTGTTCTTGTTCTCCCGTAGATGGCCCCCTGGGACCCCGTGGCCTAGTGGAAGCAACAGAGATGTGCACACAGGAATGCCTAGTCCTGGGACATTCAGACAACTGCTGGATGCCTCCAACGTTGGGAACATACCAGCAGCCAAAATCACCCGTGTCTAGTTTTGGGTCTCAGAGGGAGTGGGGTCCCAAGGACAAACTTCTTAATGGACATACTCTGACCAGAACCTGGAAAAATGAGAGTGGGCGGTCAGAGCATTTTGGTGACAGGAAGCAGTTTGGGAGCGGAGAGGGACATTTCACCAGCAGTGGCATGGCTGATATTCCACTGGTGAGCCTGAAGTCCTGCCAGCCAGCTTCCTGCCCAGACAGCCCAAAGGACCAGCAGCTATAAGATGGACTTTGCTTCTTTGCTGTGAGACGTCCTTACATCTGGACACAGTAACCAGACAAAGCATCTCATCTGCACTCCTTTATTGTTTTCTTTCTTGTTTCATCTCTTCCCACTTAAGTTGATGCTTCTGCAGTGTGATAGCCACATGTACTATGTAGGCCACAAAACTATAGTGCTCATGCTGTGTTCTCTACAGTTCAACTTTACTATCACTCTAGAAGAAACCTCTTCTTTTTTTTTTTTATGAACCTCCATGGATTTCTTCAACATAACATTTCCTGTCCACTTCATGTGTGACAACCTGAGGAAGGACATGAGTAAAATGGAGAAAATGAAAACAAATTCCAAGAAAAAAAAACGAAAACAAAAAAAAAAACTACCATGGCTGACCAGTATATACAAATATTTGTGGTGTGGTTGTTATTGAGTTGTTCAGGACTATATTAATCGACACAATCAAAGAAAATGGAATTACATTTCAGAAAGTGTTGATCTAATAACACTGTTAGTGGACACTTGTTTATTCTGTCATTGTCTGTGTGTTTGTAAATAAGACTTATTAACCACTATCATGTACCCGTAATAACCACAGTGAATAGGACAGTTTTTGGCTGTTGTCATCATAATGGCTTGTCATCAGGATTTGGGATTTTAAATGGACAAAGCTCTTTAATGTGGCATAATGTACAACACAAGAAAACATTTAATTATTTAAAAACCCTATCGTTGATTTTGAAACAAATTACATCCCGTAATATACTCAATGTTGCCCATATTTCATAATAATTTTCTTCAAGTACTGCAAAAACCACAGGCTAAACCTTTTTTAAAAAAAGAAAACATTTTGTATGAAGGATGTCAGTGCTCAATATGTGCATTATAAAAATGAAAAGCTCTGAAAGCGCTCCTCTATAAACTGATTTTGAAAGTGTTGAGTACAATTAAATAGCAATATATTTGTAAATGGCTAAATGTTTTATCTAACGTTGATCTTATTATTGTATAGATTTTATTCAAATTGTGATTTAACTGAGTACAATCCCTCAGTAGTACCTGCAATTTATTGACATATATGTATATATATATATATATATATATAATTTCCACACACACTATGATTTTCCATACGTAAGAAAACACAGGTTAAGAAAACACTTTAATCACTGTGCCTTCATGATGTTTCCTCAAACACTGAATTATGCTTATTTAAATGACCAGAACATGTTGGCTACAGAGAGCATCCTGTCTGATAATCAAATGCCTTATGTATTGAATGTTTGCCAAATTTAGAGACATAATCACAGATATTAAAAGTACAAAATCGAAATCGTTGGTACTGAGGTAAAACACAAAGGCATGTGCCAGATAATGGGTCGACCCTGAAAGATCATATGTCATTCCACTGTCTGAAAAGATTTGTTTTATTCCACAGCATGGAAGGCAAATTTCACAATGGAATAGCATGCTAAAAAGATATAGCTTTTAAAATTGAACATTTTTGTGTCATTTTATTTTGTTGGAATAGAGTTGATTTGTGCATTAAAGAGACATTCAGTTTGTAAAGCACTTTCATATTTATGTCACAATATAAAGAAGTTAAGTGGGATGGAGTGATTTGCTTATCGCAGTATGTTTGTCAGTTGTGAGGGTGTTTGACATCACAGATACTGAAACAGTTAATCCTTGTTACTACTACAGGTATACAGCTACTGCAATAAATGTTTTAATTATGTGTATGCTTAATTTGTGTACAAGATGGTCACTAGGAGTTACGTGTCTGTTTTTTGTAGATGTTGCACACATGAACTGTTCCTAAATAACCTTAACAACATTTCCAGAGCAGAGTACATTCATGAAGTACAATTGAGTGTCTCCTTAGTTTTGAAGTTCTCTTGTTCTTGAAGGACAGCCAGATCTTTCCCATTATGTGAAAGTCATTGAATTAGACCTTTACCATCACATGAACCCAGCATTTATTTGCTTTGAAAACGAGGACTAGTCTATTCTACCCTTTTCTTTAATCTGTTAAAGCACAAGTTATTCCCATTCACCATTCAATGTCCAATAATTATCTTTGTCAGAAATTGTACTAATTTACAATGGCAGCCCCCATTCAGAAATCTCTAACAAAGCTTTCTATGTGCTGGAAAGTTTTCTTTCAGAACTCATTATATGGTTTTGAGGTTGGGCTAGATGCTGAAATAATAAGATTTCAAGAAGGTGAAGAGGTCAGGGATCTGGGCCTCGACGGTGAGCAGCTGCTGTTCCTCTAAGCTGGTTGAGAAGACAGTTTAGATTAGGATATCTGATGGAGGCACAGCATGCATGCTAACTGAGTGGAGGCTACAAAAGCTTCACTTTTGGTGAAGGTGGTTACATCATATATTTATCGGCTGTCGCCCAATGGACCTGCTTAAATTTTTATTTGCCATGCTAGCTATCGACTTGGGCAAGAATAGTTTCTGAGAAGCTTCAAAGCAAATTGCCTTGGAAGTGTGAGGGGAAGTAAATTAGTGTCATGCCACAACCAAGAAAAAAAGGTTCCAACTCCTGCCAGACGTGGTTGGGGACGTGGTGAAGGATGTGGGGAAGCGTGCCGGTACTGAAGAAAGCCGGCAGACAGACTGAGTGAGAGATTCAGAGGGCCAGTGGTAGCAAACCTAGCCAGGTGAAGATGGTTACATCAGCTTTCTCTTCTTTAAAGCCCCTAACTGTGTCCAAAATCACTCCATCATTTACTCATTTACTACTAATCATTTTCACATCTATAAAATGTGATGGATTGCATTGTGTGATTGTTTGCAGAAAGCAGTGTACACCCTATGGACACAACTATTTTCATTCCATTGTGGAAGCTTTTGAGGGCACTGCATACCAGATAAATGTCACACTTACAATGGCGGACAGTAAATATAGGACACAATAATAAATAAGGTTTGATTTTGGATACAGCTCAGCAATATTTAAAGTTAACAATAATAATAATGTTAATAATAATGTTAATAATAATAATAATAATAATAATAATAATAATAATAATAATAATAATACACTCTTTAGTTATTATTATTAACATGCAAACCTCTTTTTTATGAACTACTATAGAGTTACCAAACAACCCATCTACCAACTTCACTTCTCCAAAACCTCAGAAATTAATAATAATAATTGAAAATATATTGTCCAACATTGTCAGAAGTGTGTTAATGTTCCATCCTATTACTTACAGTAAGAAGCTGATTGAGAAAATAAGTATTCTGGGTCTTTATTTCATCATCTTTCCTGGTGCCCAAAATGTCTGGTATTGTCAGGCAAGTCCCACTGGCACTAATAGAAATGCAATGTACTTCCCAGGGTGTCAATCATAATGATAAATTAGGAATCATCACATGGTTTCATTGGCCAACATCACTTTTCCAAAGATGTTTGGATAACACTGCAGTGTTGAGCTCATCCACTCACAGGCAATCAGCAATGCATTTGCATGCTGCCACTGGCCAGTAATGAAGGGCCAGGCACCCCACATAACTGGTGAAGTAATTATATTTTCTTTATTCTTTTAGGTTTCTCTTTCTCACTGTAACCTCATTTGATATATTTATCGGCTGTCGCCCAATGGACCTGCTTAAATTCTTATTTGCCATGCTAGCTATCGACTTGGGCAAGAATAGTTTCTGAGAAGCTTCAAAGCTAATTGCCTTGGAAGTGTGAGGGGAAGTAAATTAGTGTCACGCCACAACCAAGAAAAAAAGGTTCCCAATCGCATTTCCTTTTTATATGGCTTGGAGAATATTTTTCTCAGGGAAGCCTCAGTGCACAGAGTGGAACAGAGTGAATGTTCAGCGGGGAATCAGTCACACAGAAGGCATGCACTTCAGACAGAAGAAGAGACAACTCTCCACAAAGATACAGAAGACTAAAACAGCACCATCTACATATTGTGAAGACCATATTTAAAAATAATAAGAACACTAATTAATGTTAGTCTGCTCTAAGAAGTTTGTTTCATTTCATCTGATGAATGTTGAAGATCTAGTCTGGATCTCTACCAGTCTGTGCCCTTAGGAGCCTAATATCTGCAGCTAGAAGGGATTCCTGTTTGGCTTGCTGGAAGCTGGAGCTCTGTGGGGGCACCAAGATCTAAAACCAGCTACAGTGGAGTTTTAAAAAGACTAAGTTACTCTGAAGGTTGCAGTCAGAAGAAGGTAAGAGTTGTGCAGCCTAAAGCTACGTAACCCAAGCTGTCTCCCTTGACCAGGTAGGTCTCCCCTTGACACATGTCTGCACTCTTCTTATACTGTATGATGAGACAAATGTGGCTAAGTTAGGCATAGAAATTTATATGATTTTGAAATGATTTAAGTTACTTTTTCAAGTTTCATAATACTCTCATTTTAATTTTAAGACATTGGTGTACAGAGTTGTAAAATAATTACAACTCTGTACACCAATGTGTTGAAATGAATTTTACAAAAGTGCAAATAAAAAGATTAAAAAAAGATTGTTGAGTTGCAGATATCTACAAACTTTAATGCATGTTATCAAATTTTGACCACACACAAAAAAAAAAATTCTTCTATTCTGTAAAATAGAAAAAATGAGAGCACATGCATGTACTGTATGATGGTTCTGAAATTACTACATGCATATCCTATTCTGGATAAATTAGAATTTCCAGATGTCTTACAAAATCAGAAAAAAACAAAAAAACAAAAACAGTAATGGTTTGTTCTGGCCTTTTATGCCATATGAGTGTTGCAGTACCATGGAAATCAACTGAAAAATGGAAAATGAGAGTTGCAGTAATGTCTTGTACAGAGCTGACAGCACAACCTTTAAAGATGTCTGAGTGCACACAAAACAAATCTCCCAGACACTGTCAAAGATAAAGGCATGTGCATCTTCATCCAAAACTCTGAGCTTAATGGTCACTTTTAAATAAACAGCAGAACAATATATTAATATTATGCACCCTGAGGAAGAGGAGGCTGATCAAATGAAACATGAAGGTCAGAGGAGAAGATGATGAGTGAACATGAACTGTCATGCAATACCCACAGCAATAACTATGACAGATTAAGAGGCTGTCAAGAGAAATTGTACCTTGGCCAGCTCTTTTTACTTTGACCTTATACCACAAATCTGAATCATTTGAGTTATTACATTCCCTGAGGTCACTCTGAAATACTGTAGGTCAAAACAGTTGAGTGAATACTGAGGGCTTTGGAAGAAAAGGCTTTACAAGATGCTGTTTAGGTCAGGAAATAACATAAACAAGAAAAAGAGTCTACAGCCATGCTCGAGGCTCTGTGAGGCTGTACTTACAAAGTGGTGCTTTGAGCAAAATGGTAATATCATCATGGTAATGCAAATCTGGTGTATTGTTTATATTAGAAATATATACATGCTCATATATCCTTATATAATAGAAATACTAAAATTCTTAACTGGCGATGGTGCTTGATGAGATGCAAAATTAAAATAAATGGCTGTACCAAATGACAATTCATCCAATAGTTGTTGAGACATGCTGTCAGATATGACACAGTATTAATAAAAGCTTATTTTTTTTCTTTCTAAAAACTTAACATTTGAAAATTGAAAATTTAAAAGATGTCACTGATTTTGATAGAGGAGCAGCAATTCAGAAATATAATCAGAAGCTAAAACACTAAACTAAGTGCCTTGACACATAACTAGTAAAATCTTAATACAACTCTAAAGGCTACTGGTAATCAGTGAAGAAAGGCTAAAACTGCTGAGATGATCAGAAGCATTTGTGCTAGCTGAACATGTGAGTGCTAAAAGAGTGTTTAGGTTTTAAACCCTGAACACAGTGAAATACAATAATCTAACCAAGATTATATAAAAGCACGTATGACCTTCACAAGATCAGGTAGAGAGAGAAAATAACAGATTTTTGAGATGCCCTTCAGTTGATGAAAATATGATAGAACAACTTTTGTAACTTTTTTTAAAAATTAAAGGTCCCTATCAAATCGCACATCTAGGTTTGGATGCTGGTTTGACATTTGTTGTATTCATCTAGCTGTAGACTTCTGACAGACAAGATAATCACAGAAAATGGCCTTCTACTTCACTGCTTTTTTCATGCAACATGAATTTGTGTTTTCTGCATAACAATAGTACTGGATAAATATAATATGCCCCCGTGGCAGCATGTAGAACAACAGTGGGCCTTGGTGAATACCAGAGGTCAGATGGATCAATGTTACTTTAATTTTGGTGCTTTTGTGTAAATGGTTGAATTTATTAAAGATATCAGAATTAAGAAAATTATCACCCCTAATCCCACCCTAACTTTAATTTAGTTGGTTATTTAGCAAGTACATCAGCTAGCCTCTCAGAGATCAACAATGTTAAGAATAAAAAAAAGAGGTCCAAGTAACTAGTAAGTTAAAAGTGTTCTGTGTCAATAAAAAAACACACTAAAACCGGAAACCAGACAGGAACCATACATGTATCTTAAAATAAGAAGATTTAGTGGGTTTGAAGATTAAAACACAAATCATTAGGGGTAATGTTAAATTATACAAATGTGGAAGAGCTTCCAGAAAAGTACTGAGAACATTTAAAGTTATTCCTGTGATGGGATATCCCTGTCCTCCTCAATGACCCAAAGCCTAGGCTGGTGAAAATAGTTAAAAACTGGGAGGACACATTCGTGGGTATAAACAAGTCTCAGTTTAAGCACAAAAAAAAAAGATTTTTTTTTGCCATTTGCCATTTATACTGCCAATTGTACAGAGAATACAGGCAGCTACTGTATGCTGGCAAATGGTATGGAATCTGGAGCAGGCGGGTTGGCAAATACCTCCTTAAGGACAGTTGGGGTCAAGGTTACGAAACAAAACCAAACAAGAAAGTAGCATAACCTTTTCTTTTTCAAACAGCAAAACATTGCCAGAGTCAAGTTTTGTTAAGCTTTGTCTTTGGACTGCATCACACTGCCTCCTCCTGTGCTCCTGATAGACATAACTCCTAGGGCTGCTCGATGGCTTTGTCACTTGAACTTACTGTAAGTATGTATCTTTGGCATTTGGACTATCAGTGCTGTCATTCTCCTCGTGGGTCACAGTCTCTTTGAGTCAAAAAGTGCACTTTAATAACCTGGTAGATAAATTATTACTAAAACATTTATAAAACTCTTCTCCTGCTAAACTAACGCTCTGCAACAACATTGGCTCAACCTGCCTTGCTCTGCAGAGAGATAAAAAGACTGGGCTTAAACTCAGCATATCTCTCTGTCTCTCATATAGAAGGGCAGCCAGGTGGCTCAGTGGTTAGTATGGTTGCATGTTCTCCCCATACCTATGCAAGGTTCCTATTATATTAATATAACATATATATTTCCACATGCACAATAGCTCAATTGGTGATTTTATATTTTAAATACTCTTACATAATGTCATGTCTCCAATTAATTACTAATTGTCTCTATGTTCTATGTGGTGAAAAGTTTCATTAAGTTTGGCCTCTTACACATATATATCACATGGCAGATGCTGGATATTTGATGACTATTTGCATGTTTAGCGCTTGTCATAGTTTATGCTTTGATTTGTGTTTTATTTACATGCTTCAGTAATTGTAGACAGATGTGTAGTATTATCTTTTCACAAATGTTCTGTTTGTTCTTTGTTTGGCATGTGTTTTAGTTGTTTTTCCCTCTGCCAGTGGGACTTGCACTATAATAATCAGATTTACTGAATTTGAGAGACAGTTTCCAGAGCCAACTCCTGCCAGACGTGGTTGGGGACGTGGTGAAGGATGTGGGGAAGCGTGCCGGTACTGAAGAAAGCCGGCAGACAGACTGAGTGAGAGATTCAGAGGGCCAGTGGTAGCAAACCTAACCAGGTGAACACAAGAGATGTGCTGTGTTGGATATTTAAATATACCCCTGCCTGTTTTCCTTAACTTTTAAGACTGTCTGATTTCTGGACTTTTGATATCCTTGTGTTAGTGGACTTAATTATTTTAGCTTCTATTTTTAAATGAGTTCTCTTTTTTTAAAACTTATTTTAACTACTGAACCTGGTCTCCCAAACTCCCAAAACCCTGGTGGGGCAGCTGATTTTATTAATTGTTGTTTACAATGTATTATTTATTACTTTAATCTCAACATCAACCACCTGTACCCTAACATATAATTGATGTGTTCAAAAATTACTGATCAGGCCGTTAATTTACTCATGGATGGTAAGGATTTGGCATCAGTTAATTACTATTTTTTTCTTTCCATCGAGAAGCTTTGCCAAAATGAAGTGTTGTCATTTTCTCTATGGCTTATTTCCATTTAATCTAAACTGCTACTTATCTTTAATCATCAAAAGTATCTTCTACCACTGTGTCATTGGTCTTTACACTGACTACCTGTGAAATCATTCATCTCATTTGAGGTTATTGAAATAGGATACAAATTGCTTCAGTCATGAACCTGGTTATCCTGTATACTTGAAACATTGTGTCCATTAAATAGTATTAGGAACCTTGGGTCACAAACACCGAAACATATTTGAGTCATTGTACGACTCAATGACTCAATTAAAGGGTAACTGAGCTTTCAGTTCAGTATTACTCTGTGAATTTCAGAAAAACCTTGATCTGTTGAACTTTATATAGATTTTTTTTTTTGTGCTGTTATTTTACTTTTTATTCCCGGTCATGTTTTTTATTTTTTATTTTTTATCACTACTAAACTGGTACATGGTACACTGTTATGGGTAGAAAGTTGCTTTTTACTGCTACAGATGCAGCCGCCTAGAAATACGGCTGGTCCATGACAGGCCCATGACAGGCTCTTGCTTATCTGATTGGAATGAATGGATATATCCGGCTGTCAGCCAACTGGAGGTGGCAATTCTGAGTGTCTGGTACTGCATATACCACTCTTACATAAGGATCATCAGAACATTTGAATCATAAACACTTCTCAAGCATTTTTTGAGATAACTTGGTATCACTGTGCATTTTCATGTGATGTTTAAATGCAAAATAATACATTTATTTATTTGGACAGCAGTTTATGACACTGTGATTTATTCCTGTCCTTTCTAGCAGCAATTGCTGTTAAGATTACTACTGCCTTTGCTACATCGAGAAAGAAAAATATTAAAACTGGACAGTTCATGAAACCACTGATAGAAAGCCTGGGCTGTTTCATCAAGAGTTAATGTCTTGGTGAGGATCAATGACCATTTCACTTTTTGGAAGTCATTCCCTGAACCCAAAGCCCATTTAAAGAAAGATCTGATGGCTTTAGCCTGTCTTGGCTCTTCCAGAAATCTGATCCACATGGGCACAACAGACACATCTGTATGGATCACTCCCCCAAAGCCAATCAAGGAACAAACACTCTGCCAATATTCCCACCAGATGAGGCCTGAGCTCTGAACAGAGAGCTGAGATGAAAGAGAGAGAGCAAAGAGGGATTGTTGATTAACCTCTGTAGTCTGTAGTAAATCTGTACACAGGAAGAGAGAAACCCAGGCACCGGCACAGCCGACTCATACCTGTCCACCAAGGCAATCTCAAAAGGATTCTTGTCAACACCAGATGTCTTTAAATACAGTGTGTTGGGAGAGGCAGTAGACCAGTTTGTTTCTCGCCTGTTATTGCCTTCTCAGTGGTATCTTGTAATGACTGAGACCCTACTCTCAGTACTACAGAAGAACAATGTGTTTCTGCTGTCTGTTTGTTTGATCAGTGTCATCTTACTCAAACAAACCTAAAGATAGATATAACTATTTCAGTACCACAATTCTAAATTGAAAAGGAAAAGTTCTTTTTTGTTTTTGCAATTCTTTAAAATCTCACAGTATAGAGTTACTCATTTTATTTGTGTTGTTAGCAGTAGACTGCAATAAAAAAAAGGCAAGCTTCCCACTGAAATGAAACATTAAAATTGTAATTCAAAAGTCTGGTTGTTGAGCTAAGGGAATAAGTATTGGAAAACATAAGGCCCTGTGTGGGTGTTTTAATTACTAATTATAATTACAGTATAATTCTTTACACTATCTGCAAATGTTTGAGCATTAGGGTCTCTAAATGCTAGAAAATAGACTTAGACAAAAACAACATTTTGGGCATTGTTGGACATATATTCATATATTACTAACATGCAATAATTTCTTTTTTTTTCACTACATGGATCCAATATTTCTGTGATTCATTTACATCAATCAACATTTTAAACAACATAATTTGTTGGATGATAAATTGTTGGAGCTGCTGTACAACAACAATAATGATGAGTGAGTACAGTGCGATTTTTGAATTGTGGTGCAAGGTTGTGCACTTAAATCTTCTACTGTAAGTTTTATTCAGGTTTCTTTGCTACAAGAATACAGATGTGAAAATGGGATGTTATGTTGTTCTATTGATTCATTTTATGTTGTTTTAAAAGTGAATTAGCCATAAGTTATCAGAAAGATCAGTGATAAAAGTAAACATTTGTTACATGCATACATATATACAGGTGGCTTGATTTTGCATCTATTGTTTGTGATCTGAAGACAGTTTGTGTAACTATAATGAATTGTTGTTGAACTTGAAATTATAGCAATAGTGCTTTTATAATGTTTATATACATATAGAGAGTGACCTACATGTAGTTGAAAGAGAGTTGAAGAGTACTACCAAATTTAGAGAGTCTCTGTTGGTATACAGCTCGTCCTTTATGAGCTGGAGAGGTTTAATCAAGATTTCCCCTCCAGACTCAGTCTCCATAATTGAAACCAAAATTTCAATTTTAACCATCTACAATTTGAAGATGGCATTTGAATTGCTCTGTCACGTCACCTTTTGACTGAATTAAAATGGAATTAGCTGTAATTGTGCTGGCTTTGGGGATTATTTTACTTAATGTAAGGTCTTTTGAACACCTGAAAGACAGGACTGAGATAAGCGATTTCCATTAAAATTCAAATAAAAAGGCTGCGGTTGAGCATTACCAGGAATAAGAGCTTTTAGCCGTTCACATGTTAATAATTGGACAAGGAATTTTCAGTAACTACCTCAGTCAAATGTCACTGAGTAGATTGGAGTAGATTGATAAATTAAGATGCAATACATGCGGAGGCCAAAGCACTGAATCATGGGATTGATTATTATAAAAATATTCATTAATTGTCAAAGTGCTTTATGTGAGTGTGCATGTATGAGTTAGATACAAATCTAGTCTTGCCATTTAGTTTATTTTGCACTTTCTGTTATACCATACATTTTACTGAGTGCTATTATAGTACTAATTTCAACTCAAGGGCATGGTGAGGGAATTATAATGTCTCAACAAGCTAAATTAATGAGGAAATGTGTTTTCCTTTTCAAATGACAGGAATGTAATGTGATTTTTTAGAAAGTATTGATTTATGTCACTTTGCTATTCTAAAATAGAACCAATGAAAAGGAAATGTAATTCAGTTTCTTCACTCAGTGGAGTTTATCACATATCCCACTTATTTTTAATTTAACAATAATTCATAAAAAAATACACACTTGCACTCACACAGGACAACATGCATAAGTGAAGAGATGTCAGAGTGGGGCTGCAATATAGGCTGTCTAAGCAGTTAAGGGTCCAGTGCCTTGCTCAAGGTCACCTGGGAAACGCCCAGGAGGTGAACTGGCATCTATCCAGCTACCAGTTCACACTCCGTTACAGGCAGTGTGCCCTATGTTTGCTCTTGTTTCCTGTTTTTGAATTTATCCTACAGTTGTCCCACCAAGATCAGCATTTCTTGTCTAAATGTTAATAATGTTCAAAACCTGTGATGGCAAACAAGCAAACAAATAAGGACGCACCAAGTAAAACTGCTAATTCATTTCAAACTCAAACTCATTTCTTACTTTTCAGATACTACAGCAACATAGAGGTGAATAAGAAATAATACGTACGGATAAGGAAACATACTTAGATAGATTTTACTTATACTGTTTAATTAGGGTGAGTTTTATAATCTACAATCTAGGAATTTTCCCATAGCGTTTAATCCAGTATCAGAATTTATAGTCTAGTTTTTCTCAGAAGAATGAGCACTAAACGTATTAGCTATACATTCAATGCAATAACTTTATTTCCAGTTGCGACACACAAACCTGTCATCTAGCCGCTTTCGTTCGGTGTGCCCCCAATCAGGCTGTTCAGACAGAGCCTGCTGTGGCGAGGCGCGCCACGACTGGCTTGCGATCCAGTTTTGATGTCTGTTCTATTTTTTGCATGTGCCATGAGCAAGTCTGGCAAGACAGACTGTTTTGTGGGCCAATGAAAACCATGAACAAAAAAAGCTGCAGCAAACGGGACCACAGGTGACCACACTACTGACCAGAACAGTGCAGGGGTTGGGAATAATTTTAAGGGACAGGAGGAGACAGATTAGGCCGGCCCTGGCCTGGCTGTCAATACATGGGGAGAAATTCATCCATGTTCTCTTTTTAGTATGCTATTAACAGACAAAATGCATGCTTGATCTTAGTTTGACCCATTCATACCTTTATTATCTATCACAGAAACGTGTTTTGTTTAGGTTTTCTACACGGATCTCCGCTTTCACCTGCCTCTTATTGACAGGGCCGGTCTTAGCTATGGGCAATGTGGGCGGCCGCCCAGGACCGGCGCTGCCTATTGATAATGCATTAACACCAACAGTTAAAAAGTAACTAATACTAGTTTTTGAGAAGTATAATTATTACTCAAATATTTTCAAATCAAGTGGTTTTACTTCTAGTGGAGTAATATGTGTGTCTTCTTCACCATTGGATATTTGACCATGACCTGTAAAACTACGACCAACTTCAATGAAAAGCAGATGGGAAGAGAAATTAGGTCTCACTGACTATGCACATCGAGCTCTTGATACGTCTCTGAACAGCATGACTGTGTGGTGCATTTCTTTATTAATGCTCTACTCTTGTGACCCAAGGTTAAAATAATGATGAATAACACATATATTGTAGGAGTGCTAATATAAATTTACCATCTGTACAAGGCTTCTCATGCATTTTTCTATAAATTTATGCTTTAAAATTTTATAAATACTGTGGTGCAGCATTGAAGCAACTTTTTTCAGATGTTTTGACAGCGCAATTTTATTTTAGTGTATAATATAGAGTTTGGAGAATTATGAGGAATCTTCCTTTACAAACAACACATAAATTTAAGGGCAACAAGGGAGAATGCAGGGAAACTATTTTAGTGAGTGATGGCCTACAGTTGACATTGATTTTATTAGTGACCATTTAGGGACCCGTTGAAAGTCTCCCAAAACTCACTGGTGGGTCCCAACCCACACTTTCAGGCCACTGGTTTAGAGTGTAAATCTTAAGCCTTTCATACACACACAAACAGGAAAGTGGAACATGCACTTGATCATCCATATAAGAATTTGTGCACCAGATACGTTATCTAAACATCTGCAGCCCTTGCCTTTCTTTCCATTTTTCCTTAGTCCCCCAAAGGAAATTTAATTTGAGAGTCTGTTTTTTTTTATGTAGAATACTGCAAGAATAATATGAGCAGAGACTGGATATTCTTTTACTTTTGAAAATTATAGTTAGGTCTTAAAGCAACATCATGTAGTTGCTTTTTTTGTGATTTAGTGCCCCTAGATACAATACCGCCATAAATATGGACAGCTCTATGCGTATATTTGTTTTGATTATGTTTCTGATAAACTTTGTAAACAGACAAACATCAAGCTGGTGCAACAACACCAAGACATAGCAGTCAACTAATATTACTTAATACTCAACTAATATTGCTTAATACTCCAACAGCAAGAAGCCCAGCACGGCTGTCTCTCAGCCTTTTATTACACAAAGTTCTTGCAACAACCAAAATCCAGTCTAAGATTTGCTCTTGCCTGGCGGTCTCTGACTTAGCCAGCCTTTTAGCTTCTTCGTTTCTCCTCATCGATGACTTTGCCTCTAACATGCTGTGCCTCTGCTGAACCTAGTTACATTGCCTGCTCATCCAGCACTGATTTTGGTGCTCCTTCCGGCGTCAATCCCCGTCTTCATTTCCACCCTGCCCTGGGCCTGAAAACCTCCTCTTCCCAATGGTCCAAAATGCCTGTGGTTCAAACACTATCATTATTGAGCTCACAATCTGGGCGCTCTGGCTAACAACTGAGCTAATGTGAACTAAGAGCAGCTATAGTGACAGGAACCAAAATCAGAGATCGCATCTCTCCCATTCTGGCTTCCTTGCACCGGCTACCTGTTAAATCTAGAATAGAATTTAAAATTCTTCTCCTTACACACAAAGCTCTTCATGGTCAGGCACCATCATATCTAAAAGAGCTCATACTGTAGTAACTTACTACCCCTCTAGAACGCTGTGCTCTCAGGACGCTGGGTTCCTTGTGGTTCCTATAGTTTCCAAAAGTAGATTGGGAGCCAGAGCTTTCAGCTATCATGCTCCTCTTCTGTGGAACAAACTACCATTTTACATATATTATTACTGTCATTATTGCTGCCATATCTCCATTACAATTTATAGTTAGTTGATGATTTGCTGCCGCTGTGCATCTGTGTCCCTCTATCTCTATCACAGGTTCCACTGCTACTGTAATCATTTTATCATTCATTGTAATTCATTGTCATTTTATCAGTCATTGTAATTGTACAATATGTCTCTGTTGATTTGTTCTTTACACATGACATCTACTGTATTGCACGTCTGTCCGTCCTGGGAGAGGGATCCCTCCTCTGTGGCTCTTCCTGAGGTTTCTTCCACCTTTTTTCCCTGTTAAAGGGTTTTTTTTGGCAAGTTTTTCCTCACTCGAACCAAAGGTCTAAGGACAGAGGGTGTCACTCCCTGTACAGATTGTAAAGCCCTCTGAGGCAAATGTACTTTGTGACTTTGGACTATATAAATAAAATCTGATTTGATTTGATTTGATAGTCCACAGCATACTGTCCATCAGGAAACTCTACAATTCACAGAGAAATGAGTGCAAATAAGTGGGAATGACATACCATTCAACTGATTACACGTCAAAGTAGCATTAATATGATTTTTTCTTAATGGTGGAAAAGTTAGATAATTTCTTCTTTGAAAAACTGGGATTTTCAGAGTTATATCACAACAGTTAATTGTCCTAAATTTTGAGATCAGACAAATCAAGGTTTTTATCAGTTGCTGTTCAAGCAAGCTGTGTCTCTTCTTTGCATGTTTTTATGAACATTATGGAGGTATAACTCATTAATACATACTTCTCTTCCTTTTATCCTGTCTTTATACTTAGCCTGAAAAAATATAATCTCTGAGGAGAACCAATGAGCACGAGTTCTTTTCTGTGCAGCATCAGCATCGTCATCCTAATGGTATGCGGAGAACAGAAAGGGCTTTTCCTGACCTTGTGCTTCGTTTGTAATCTCCTTTGTGGAAATTACACTCTCACTTTATGAATATATTGTAATTAGGCATATGTATTCTAACAGGCAGTAAGATATAGTTTTTGCCTAATCTCTCATTTATATGCAAAGGAGCACCAGTTAAAGAGCTTAGACTTTCTTCCGTCTTACTGATTCCTTTTTTTCCTAATCAAGTTACTTTTTTTATTTCCATTTTCTTCAGCTGCTGTTTCATTTGCCTTTTTCTGGGCTAAGAACAGTAGTCCATTATCAACTCTTTTGAGGTTGTGTAACAAGAGTGTCAGTGGTCTAATGGTACAGAAGGAAGTCTAGAAGCATGGAAGTAATTATGGTCTAATAAGTAGTTTCTTGACATGTTAAAGAAATCAGAAAAGGCACTAATAAGTGCAGTGGTAAACAAGGTGATATGTAATACAAATGAGTAATGTAAACATTACAGTGTAAGGTCACTTAATTCATTATTTTCTTTAAATTAATACTATGCTGTTGTTAGTTGTTGTTGTATGTTAGTTATTAAACATTGGTATAATGTGGCCCACAACTGACAAAGACAAATGCTTATAACAATAAATGTTTATACTGTATATTCTGGATGCATTTGGCAATTTGATTTTAACGTTACCCTATAAATGTATTCTTTTTTTGCAGAGAGAACTGAGCATCTAAAATAATGTAAAAATGTTAAAGTTATTTCATATTTTACTTAATTTTAAAATCAGAATTCACTGTGAGTGCCCCAAGGGCAGCAATCCAGTGGAAGTCTTGCTTTGATCAAAAACCATAGCAAGGCTAAAACAAGTGTAGATAGCATAACAAGTCTAGATCACTCCTCGTTGAAAGACAATTCAAAGCAAATTTAAAATTGCCTAGAGAAATGAGTATGCACTTTAATCTTTACATTATTTTATAATATGTCCAAAACAGTTTGCTCAATTGACTGGTAACCTCAAAAAGCACATGTAACAACTGTTTGGCACTGTAAATTGAAATTACATTACAAAATAATGCAAAATAATGACGGACACCTGGAGTGATAAAAATGTAGACAACCTAAGCATCCAATATCAAGTTAGGATGTCAATTAGGTCTGGTGAAATCTCTAAACACCTAAAAACACCTTTGAATGATATCTGTATTTTAGAGTTTGATTTCTTATTTCTTAACTGTAGAAAATCTGGCCTGAAGAAAAAGGCAAACACACCCATGCTCTTTTTTATTTGAAGATTTCATGATTATACAGAGGCCAAGGGATTCATCCAATGCCCAGCATATGAAATACATATCCTTAAAAAGGAGGAAAGAGAATGGCCCACCTGTTCTCATAAATAACTAGGTAGAAAGCCTTCAGCCGTTAGAAATTAAGCTCCAAACAAGTTCATTTATTCCCAGACGTGTTCAATTGATTTTGCACCTCAACTTCAAAGAGGTAGTCAGCCTCTGTGGGGCATGGCAGAAGAGGCAGAGGCCTCGGTTGGCTGGTTTTTCAAACCTGATCAAATTCCCACCTATCGGCTACACCAACTATCCCTGCAACCACAATTAGTATTCATGGAAATGCTATTGATTTATTATACTATCGAGTGACTACTTGAGGCATAGAAAATGAAATAATTAAAATCAGCCCTTCTACCACAAGTATTGATGAAAAATGTGCAAACTGTCTCGCCTTGGGCACTATTTACACTGGACAACAACATCAAGCAACACATCAGTTCATTGCTACAGTAGATAGATCCTTGAAATGATCATTTTAAAATCCCATTTAGTTGCTGTTTACAATACTCCTGAGAATTTTAATGAATAGTGGGTTCAGGCATTTCTATTAGCATCACTACCCAAGGATAATCCCCTGTCAGATCATAGTTTTTGCATGCATTTCTAAGACAATGTTAAGTTTGCGACATATCACTGACAGGATGAGTCAAACAGGGTCTGCTCTTGACAACGGAGAAGGTTTTGACATTGTAAACATCATATTAATTATTCAAAGATGTACAACCTCTAGGCAGTCACTCAGAGAGGAGCAGGTGTTTGTCCATTTTTGTTAATTAATAAATGGCCGGTTTCAACTATGATAGGTCTTTAAAGAAATACCTGGAACTACCTCTAATTGAGTAATTAGGAAAACAGTTGGAAGATAATCAGTATTATTCAGAAATTATGTCTGTAAAAAAAGCTAAATGTACATCTTGTAGTACATCTATGTAGTGTTTACAATACAATGCTTTTATCAATTTGAAGTGTTAGAGTCTTTTGGACAATTCAAATGATGAGGATCAAAGAAAAGTAAGCTTTTTTATATTCACTGAAGTCATAAAGGATGTACTGTAAAACCTAATTTATATCAGAATTGGAGAGGCAGTAGCAGACAAACAGTAAAATCACTGAAACAGTGAAAGTAATAGAAAAAGAAAAATCAACCACAAGAAGCCACAAAGAAATACATGAAATGGATGAAAATGACATATTCCCAGTTGTGGGTGGGTGTAAGCAAAGGGACTATATTGGAGGGCATGCTCAGATGGGAAGGTTTGATTAAATTATTCAAAAGGTTATAGACATGTAGAGTAGCACACGAGCTGTCAGAGTTGAGGGATGGAAGATATTGTCAGTGTCACAAATATCATATGTCACAGTTCATTTTAAGAACCCTAATTACAGTCAAAAAGTTCAAAGAGGCAGTTGATCAGACTACAGTGACTGGAGGGTGTGATACATTTAATGAAAATATAGAGCTGGGTGTCATCGGCATATAAACTTATTTATGGATCATGGTAACAAGTAATGTCACCACAGAGAAGCAGCTTTTTGTGTCACAGCTACATGTTTTGAGATGTGAAATATTTTTATCTTACTCTTCAGTTGTTTATGATGACAAAGGAGTAATTATTTTGTAATTTGACGTTTTTAATCAGTATTGGTCAATCTTTATTTTTGGCCACCCAACTGATTAAGACAGTTGTGAAAGATGTGTAAAAATTGTGTTCTAACACGTCTGAGTATAGCCTCTCTTTAAGACGGAACAAATGCTGCAAAGCACATATAAAATAAGTTATAAGAGTGTTTGAAGCTGTTGTATAATTTCATTCTCCACCCGTAAAAAACACTCATGCTCATTAATGCAATGACAAAGTCAATAATAATAATTCAACAACTTTTAAGAAAACTATTGAGAAACAGCAAGCACACATATACTATACAAGCATACAATACATACAGCCTATATACACAGCTTGAGTTAGACACAGAAAGAACTCAGCAAAAAGGGATAATGAAGTTTATCTCATAAAGACAGTTTTTAGTTCAAGGTCAGAACTGAGGCACTGTGGAGGTGAGATGCATGGGTGGTGGAAGATCCTCCAAATGATAACATGTTCTAATTATTTTAGTCTATAATTCTCTCAAGGTCCTTAGTTTTTTTTGTGTGTGTGTGTGCGCCCCACTCATTTGACATAGATTCAGAGAATGAAACAAAAACCTCTTTGTGTAAGTTGATGAAACTCTGACTTGGAAATGTCATTTGATGGCACATGACACACTGGTAGCAAAGAGTTTTTTACCGTTAGTGCTCTTTTTCTTCTCATTATTTTCTTGTGTGTGGCAAAAAGAGAAAGCCAATTAAGTACATGACATATTCAGAGTATCAATGATGCTGCTTTGTTTTAATTGTGGTTGCAGTTTCCACAGTTTCTAGATGAGAGTGTGCTTTGATCAAATTAAATACTTTTGGGATGAACTTGTTTTTTCAACTCTTGCTATCTGGGGACAGTTCTCTAAATGAATGCAACACTTAAACCTCAGTTTGTCCTCACCTATAACTTGCTGCAGGCTCATCTTTCTGTTTAGTAAACCTTTTGGGAGGCAGAACCAAATTTACACTGCATGTTTTCTGAAATACAGGCTCAAGATATCATGAAATTAGTAAATTGATAATAATATAAATAATTCATATACTTAAGCTTGGGCTTTCATGCCACTCTGGATTAATCACAGTTTTGAAAAATACACGAAGAAAAACAAACAAATTACTCAGGGAGGAAAAGAAAGGGCTGAGACGAGGGAGCATTGGGAGTTCTCAGTCTCATTCAGATCCTCTTTGATCAGAAATAGCCACTTCCCCTCCATTCAGCCACTTTACACACCATGATGAAGGTTGTGGTCTAATAATTTGCCATTGGGGAAAGCATCCCGTCCCTCGTGGTGGTGACTGAGATCTCTTGGCACTGGAGGGAGTCCCTGGAAGGCGTTGAAAAAGGGTTGTCAAAAGGCAGTGTGGAATATTGTGAAATGACTAGTGGCCCATTTCAGACAGGTCTTATGTAGATGTGAATGTTTGAGGTGTTCCCATTCACACTTGGACTACTCCGTGTGCACACTGAGGATTTTCTGCCTTTACTTGTTTGTTAAAATCTGCTGTTCTTGGTTGTTGATGTGTTTCTTGCAAAATATTTTTAAATCTTGAACGCATTACAGTATCTGCAGTTTTTTTTCATTACAAACTTTACTATGGATGATGGTGCAGTGTATAATACCCACTGGGCTGACTGACCTCTGCCTGGTCCACACACCATGACGGCCAGCCTGTTCCATAGTTAATACACTTAGCAGTTTTGGTGTTTGGGAACATATAAGGCAAGCAAAGGGCATTCACATTCACATTTGCTTTTCCTGGCTGACTTGACAATGTGTAATAGCATTTCTTTTGAATGAATAATTAACCCTGTTAAAGGTTAAAATGCACTTTTACAAGATAATAAATTCTCTCCAAGGTGGATATGCTCTAGGTGTGTTCTTTTTGTGGCCTTAACCATCCTCCATTCATTTTTAATCTATAATAAAGCTATCAATCGACACCTTGTATTTTTTTTCTTTTTTCGCCTCATTTGATAAGTTTCTCTCCTTAATTTAGAACATTGCATTTTTGTTTATTCATGGGTCTGCTTGCTTTTCAGCGTTATGTTATCACATATATTTATGAGTGACCAATTACGTGTTGAATATTGATTAGTCAAACTGTAGTAGCATTTTGCTTTGACCTTTAAAAGGCTCTATAGGCTTTAGCACTCTTTCACTGAGCTGGACCACAAAATTTGCATTTACGTGCACAGTGAATCAAGTGTCATGATCAGTTTATGCAAAATATGAGTGGGAAAAAAAAACCCCAAAAAATGGCAAGGTCAGCTGTTTACTTACTCTACTTTGATTACTTTAGTGTTTGAGTTTGAGGTAGAACAATTCAAACCATTATGCACATCTGCCAACTGTAAAGTGAGCAGAAGCAATATCTAGAAATATGTTGCAGTTTTTTTCTCCTTTTTGATACTTTCATGAATCTCATTAGTTGGCATGTTATCTGGTTGCCAATCCATACATATAGATACACAAATGTGTATTCAGTAGAAAGCATAATCAAGCTGGACATTAGAATCAATCTTCTTTGCCCCAAAGTGAAACGCAGGGACACAGGGTAACTTCTTAAACTATAATTTAGTATAGTTCAGGATTTTACATTTCTGTACTAAAAGGTGGCCTTTTTCTTTAAGTCAAGCACTTAAATGGAACTGGGGGACATCTGTTTTAATGTGACAGAATAATCTTTAACTGTCTGCAATGTTCTGCATGAAGGGCACCAAAAATGCATGAACATCAATGCAGAAAAGACATAATAATGCTAAAAAGAAAGGGGAGGGGGGGATCATTTAGGAAACCAGTGCTCCAGAAAGAGCTTAATATTTCTGCCAAAACCTTGACCAATAAGGCTGGAGTGGTGTATAGATTGACTTTAAGTGTGTTTTGTAGTCCACAGCGAGATCCCAGAGAGCTGCTATTCAGAGCAGATAAATGCCTGTCAGTCCATTCCTCAATAATGTTCATCTGCTCTGCACTCTGGTGAAGACAATGCAGGAAACAATTTCCTGGAAACAGTCAAGTGAGATCATTTGACTCGTAGCAGACGAGTCTCGTTAGACTCTGCTTGGCATTATTGAGACTTTTACAGTGATGGTCGACAGGAGATGAAGTTGATTGTTCAAGTTTCCTCACTATTGCAACATTGTGACTCTTGAAAATGATTGCATGGAAATTCAAAGTGAACCAAACCCGAACCATTCTGAGTTATCGAGAATACAGTTACAGCTATCGTGGTGAATTTTGTTTTGTTTCATTTTCTAATTAAACTCGGCATAATTTCTAAATCTCATCAGTAATTTTATTAATAATAAGATTATTATTCCTTGCCATATCTTTCAGTTTCCATGCTAAATGGAAAATAAAACTAGGATGAACTAAGATAATCTGTGTGTGCTTTTAACATTTTGACACTTTTAGGGCAGAGTTAAGCAATTTACAGACATTTAGTTTTTTTATGTTCTGTCTACAGATTGGCTTTTTTCTCAGAATGTATGTTTTTGTATAATTGAACACACAAATTTAAAGCTTACTGTATATAATAGGACATTTTTTTCAGAGTCTGAATAGAACACACACACATTCAGACAATAGTTGCAAAGTGGCAAAGAACTGAAATGAATGATACAGTATAAATAGGTATAGAGTAAGTGTTAGTAAGTGTTGTCAGAGCTTCATTATAGACAGCTGTGCTTACAAAACGTTTAGAAAAATATGTGGCACTTCTCTTTACAGCGTTGGTATTAAGTGAAATCCTCTGAATTCATGCAAATATTCAAAAGCAGATGGTCTGACGCTAATCTGGATTTCGTGTTAATACTTCAAGTCACCAAGCGATGTATACAACAGAGAGTTTCACGACAAGTTAAAGTAAATGTGCCAGTGTCAGTAAAGAAACCGATGTACTTCTTCCCTCGCCGGCTCCATTGTTCGCTTTTTTCTCTCTAAATCAACTTCCACTGTCCTGAAATACGAGTTACCCTGAGGAGAAGGATAATTATTAACAATTAATATTCATAATGATGTCTCCGTCCCTGGACAGCCTACACAGAGTCCCAGTCAAATGGATTTAGAATTCAATTTTTATTTTACATAATCCAATCAGAAATGTGGGTGCATCCTCAAACACGTCAGGCCCCTGGTGCTTGCAAAGCCGACTCTGGGATTCTTACAGTCTGACATTCTCTGGGTTTATTATCTTATTTCGGAAATGTATAATAAAAGAGATGCAAAGAGCAGAGTGTTTAGTTTCCAGGTATTTAAAGTACGTTGTCATTATTTCCGTGTACCTTTTGTTCTGAGTTCAGTACAAAGAGGTGGAAGGTCACAGTCTAGTAAGCATCAGAAACTCATGGCCATATTTATCTTAGAGTACATTAGAAGGTGCTGTACAGCTTGCACTGCATGTTTCATGCACCTTGACTCTGAGTCAGCATACAAATTAACATCCTAGGTTATTGCTCAGCTAATTTAACTAATCAAACATTGCAAAGGAGAGCTCCAAAACTGCATTTCAGTGCCATAATTTTTGCAACTCGGAGTCACAAACAAGCTCAGGAAGGGTTACTGATAAATGAGTTAGCAGAACACAAACAGTCTGGAGGGACAATGCAAATTCAACATAGGAGTGGAATAGGAATAGACATTTTTAATAGATTTTATTAAAACACATTCCTGCTAAAAATGAGGTAGCATGGTCATGTTTAAATATGATGTCCCAGAGATATCACATATGCAAACAAATGAATGAAGAATCTTGAATGAATGGTGAATGGTTGAATGCAGGTAAAGAGTCCATGTGGAGATCAAAAGAGACAGAACTCATTGGCTGAAATGCAATCTTTAGAACCCATCAGTGATCATCCGTTGATGATCGAGGCTTTTTTAAAAAGTGATTCATATGCAGATCTGTTGTCAGACAAAGATCACCATCCTCCTGTCTGAAGCTAATCACACTGTAAACAATGAGAGGAAAAAGAAATCTTGGCCCTTGGATATTCGTTATCCAGATATCTGCCGGCTACACCAGAAGGCCCAAAACACTGGATGCTGCCCCCAGAGGCTAAATCACCGTCAGACAGTAGCCGATGGGAGAGAGACCAATCTAGTGGATGCTCATAGCAGGGAATATAGTTGGCATAAAATCCCGAGATAATAACCAGCCTAATGCACAGGTGGACATGTTTTGGCAGAAGAATGCAATCAGCATGGTGCATTAGCAGTTCAATAAATGTCCCTTCTTTGTTTGACGTTTTAAATGGTCAGATATTTTGTCCATTTAGTTTTTGGCTACATCACCCTCTTTCTTCATTAGAAGCTGTATTTGTTTTGAAGTAAATCACTGCGGCTCCCTAGGACACATTTAGTATTGTGCACACCCTTTGTCTGCTGGAGACTTGTCTAGAATTCAGATACGTTCTCTTCAGGTGCTTTCAACCAGCTTTTAATTGAATAGTGATATTTTGCACCTACTCTAACAAGAACATTTCCACATAAAAATGAAGAGCACTTCACTGATCATACACAGTGCACTACACAGGACGAGCAAAGTGATCTCCCAGGCTGGTGTGTCTGTTTGATAAATAACTCAGGCACAAAAGGCTTAGTAAACCTAACCCTTAGTGTCACCTTTTTATGTATTACTTCGTGTCAAGATCTTTAATTCGCTGTCAGTCTAAAATCCATCCCTGGGATTCCTGGTGAATCAACTACTTCAGATGCATATGATTAAAATCCAAACGTTTCCTGTTTGAGTGCAACTCAAGACCTTTGTCACATGTCATCTCCTCCTTCTGTCTCCTGTCACTCTGTCAAAACTGTTCAAGTGGAGACAAGGTCACACAAATAAAATAAGAATAATGAGAATAAAAAAACACTCTTCCCAGATACATTTCACTGTAAACCTGAAATTAGCAGAAACATGTTGCATGAGGGAAGGAAATGTTCTTACTGTTCGAGCTACAATCATGTTCAGTATAATATTGTTTGGGTCATAATATGATTTGTCAGAAGTTTATTTAATATAGAACAATCTAGTCCTGCATCAGCAGCAGAGCAATATGCCATTGCCTAAAAAAAACAAACAATAATAATCTATTTGTAGGAGATGCATCGTCACAGGGGTTTGTCGAGATAGTCATCTTTAAATCTTTGTTCTCTTAACCCTATGACTTGTTTTATTTTCAGTGTGTACTTAATCTTGTTCTGCTTTGAAAAAAACAACAACATTATTTTATCAGTTTGTGTTATTCACTGCTGTTAAACTCTCTCTGTCTGTCTCTTTCCACTCCCTCGCTCCTCTCTTTGGGGTTGATTAGACAGGAGAGGGCAAAGTTTGAATATTCAGCATGCCTCTGCTGTGTTTTGCATCAAACTTTTATCAAGACATAATTGTGATAAATGATGCATGTAATCAAGCATTAAATAATGCTAGAATATGCAACCTCCAAAGTTAAACTGTGACCAGCATGTCTGTGTCCTTCGTCCCCAGTGGATAGGTACCATCTGGCTGTGGCCATTACCACTGACCTGAGTGCCAGACTCCTTAGTGTGCAAGGAAGCTCAACATCGACCGGTCAAGCCCCTGCACACCTGACCACATGGATGCAACCTTGCCAGAAGTGTTAGGGGACAAATTACAGATTCAGTATGGCCATATCCTAAAGGTTACACTCAAGTGTATGTAAGGCCTCATCCATATGTGCAAGTATTGTGGCCTTTGTTGAAACACTGTCACTTTTGTTTTCATGAACATGGTGACCTATGCCTATAACTGTTTTTGACATCATGTTTTGATGCTGTCACTAACAGTGCACAAGATATGATTTTGTAAGAGCATTTTAATACTTAAGATACTTTACTAATAAATTATATTTGTAAACGCAACTTGCATTATTTCTATATTTTCTTCTCTGCATTCTATTGGGATAGTTTCACAGTGGAGGTTCAGACAGAAAACATGGCTAGTGAGAAAATAGTTCCAACATGCAAATGAATATGTTGAAGCAACACAATATCTGTCTTTTATGCATTAGAAACCCCAGATCAGCCTGTCTTTTTCCCAAATATTCTGTGCTTCATACAAGTCTGTTTAAATTGACTCAAAGTGTAGAGACGACTGAGCATTTGTGGTTACAACATGTCTGGCAATCCTCAAAATAAAAGTCACTTGAATGTCTTTTTTTTTTCACTTAATGGACCTTTCACGAACAGAAAGTTGTCTTTTCACTTCAGTTGTGTGGTCGATAAACTATTTCCTCCTTTCAGGGCATTGGTCTTTTTTGTATGACTGTCATTTCTATCTCACACTTTCTAACTCTTTCACCTGCCTGTCTTCAAAGTGAGATTTTGATTACTGCACTGTGCAGTCTGAGAACCACGAGTGTTGTTATAGATCTGGCATGTGCAAAGGTGAAATGATGGCAGACGGCAGGATGTGCTGCTTCTATTCTGTTTCTTCCGACTCCAACTATCCCTTTCTCTTTAGGTTCCTTCCAGGCATTACTGTCTTTGTGCGTTACGGTCAAAAAACACCAGCTGGGTGGTCTATTGGTTCAACTGTTCTGGGTGATAGTGTGCTTGGCCAAACACAAAGTCAAGTCTGTTTATTTACATAGTACCCAAAAAAAAAGAAAAAAAAAAGAACAGGAGTTAAGTCGAAGTGCTTTCCAGATGAGGCGGATGAATTAGAATCTGATTTAAAAAAAATAAAAAATGTTACACTCTAAAATGTAAATACAGAATGGAAGGGTTGCCAATCTTTTGACTTGTACTTTTTTACTACAACATAAAGATGGAGTGAGGTTCACCGCTTTAAAAATGTGTGGGCAAATAGTACACCAGTTTAAGAACAATGTTTCTTAACGCATAATGCAAAAAGGGATTTAGGGATTTTATTACTGGGATCCATAATATTGGGACATTACCAATTCTACAGATTTCAATTAATCAGGGAGAAGCCTGAGAACCAGTTCTAATCCAAAAATATTTATTTGGACAACAGATCTCACGAGTGCCTTCACAATAAAAATAAATAAAAAATACCTTGTTAACAATAAAGAAAAATCCCTCTTAAGTTATAATAAAATGTCTCTTCAATAATAAACAAATGCTTCTTCAATAATGAACAAATGCCTTTTCAATAATGGATAAATGACTCTTCTATAATCAAAAGTAGATGCAGGACAAGGGGAGTTCAAAGAAGTCTCAAAGGGGGCCAAAGACCAGAGTTGCTGGCTGGCAAAAGCTGGTAAAGTCAGTTCTGCAGCCGATCAGAATGACCTTAGGGAGGCCATTCCTCGTGTCTCTTAAGGCCATATAAAAGGGCATTGTCAAATCCTGATTGGCCAAGAGGGAAAATGCACCAACATGATAATGGGAATAAGGGAACAGTATGTAATACAATAATGAAATATTCAGAATAATAACAGAGGAAGTTGGCAGAAATGGAATAAAACCACCAGCAGATTAAAAGGCAGCAAAGGTTTCTCCTTTGCTTTTTCATTTTACTCACAGCTACCTGATATCCAGGCAAACTGCAAAGTACCACAGATGAAATTATCAGAAACAAAGATTTATTTAGTAACCAAATACATGTGTAAACAATGTGCCTTTTTTATTGATCTGCTGAGTGGCGAACAATAATCTATAATGAACAATAAGTCCATTATAGAAGGCAACATCAACCTTTTCTTTTCTTTTCTTTTCTTAAGGCTACTCTCAAATAAATCATAACCTTTCTGTCAAATATTTATACATCATAATCAGCATTATTTTTTCACTGAGCGATCACCAGCGATAATGACCTCAGCTGCTCAGCTAAGATGGATTTTTGAAATGTATTATTATATCACCTGCATTTAAACATTTGACATGCTTTGGAGTTGCAGGTGAGAAGATCTAAGTGTATGTGGGTTATGTAGGTAAAAAGTAATAAAGAAATAAAGTCTAAAAAAATGAAGGGAGTGAATAACAGGTAAAAATTATACAGAGCGGTGATAGAAAGTAAAGTCGCCTCCTCAATAACCAGTGTATTGTATGGCAGTTGTGCAGCCCATGAGCAAGAACTGATGGACAGAGTCGCACAGCTTCCAAAAATAATTGGCTGTGTACTCCCCTCCATTTCTGAACTATACCACATCCACATTCAGCAGAAAGGTTTGAAATTTTAACGGACTCCTCACACCTTGCAAACCGTCTATTCATTTTTCTCTCTCACCTTGAACATCTCGCTATCACAGCAGCACTTATCCTGAAGTAATCTGCACTATAAACGCTTGACTGGTCATATAAACAAAGCACATGCTTAACTTGTCGCTTTAAGGGCATGAGCCATTGCACTATTGTATTTATTGTATTATTACTGTGCTTTTCGATGTTATATACGACGTGTTTGGTTGATGCTGAACACACTGAAACTCCAATCATCTGTGGTTGATATGGAAATAAATGACAGAATCTTGAAATAGCCCAGCATTCAAATTATCAACCCGCCTTAAGACACTCATTAACTTGAAACATATTATAACTGTAAATCTAATCACAGTCATTGGATGTTATATTAGTAACCACATGCATTAAATGTGTGTTATCTGTGTGTTATCACTTAACAGGTTAGGTTATGTAAAGACTAATAAGAACAGGATTGAATAATAGAGACAAATGATATATTTTTGTCTCTAAAACTAGCATGCACATACACTTAAACACAGACACTGCCATCGATTCCTCCTGTTGTCCTCGGGTCAAAATGACCCGCCACTGTGTTAAAAACCACAAAAAAAAATCCCCTAAATGATATTTTTTTTACTTTAAATTTTATGACTTTTCCTAGATTGGCCCCAACAGTAGAAAAAATGAAATGTTGTTTTTATTCACATTTCCATGTAAGCTGTACAAAAAAAAGTACAAAGGTGGTCTTCGGGTCAAAATGACCCGTGAGGCAAATAGAGTTGAAATCAAGGTCACAGATTTATTTACACACCGCAGAATGTTACAATGTTTTAGTTGTGTCTCAGATCAATTAGTAGTAAACGTGAACAAGACAGTAGCAGACATAAACAAGACAAGATAGGTGGCGTTCTTGCAGACGGCAGAGCTCTTTTTTGTGGATTTCAAGGGGTTATAAAGGTGCTGCAGATGACAGGACCCCGAATTATCTCTGTGCTGACGCCATGAGTGTGCGTTATGACGTTAAAGCTGATTTTTTTTCTGATGTCCAGCAAGACAACTCTGATTCAGAAGAGGAAGTGGAGGATGTATCAGAAGAAGAAGATGGGGAGGAATATAACCCAGAGCATGATGAATCATCTTCATCTGCACAAAGACAGTGACATTAGTGATCGTGAGGACAGGAAGCCAGTCTTCATCCTAGACTACAACCGCAACAAAGGAGGTGTGGACAATCTAGATAAGGTGATTGGAACATACAGCTGCAGAAGGATGACTGCCCGCTGGCCCCTGGTCATCTTCCACAACATCATTGATGTTTCCTCCTACAATGCCTTTGTGATCTGGAGAGAGATCAACCCGACCTGGATATCTCATAAGAAGAACAAGAGGAGGGAGCAGCTAGGAAAGGCACTTGTAACTCCACTCATTGAAAGAAGGAAGCAAGTAAGAGGAAGAGATGTCAGTTCTGCCCTCAAAAGAAGGACTGTAAAACACATACTGTGTGCTGCAGGTGTAAGAAATATATCTGCAAAGGCTGTGCACTTGCATACTGCGCTACATGTGCTAATTAGTTGAATGGGTTATGTTATTTTTCATATTTTGGTATTGTATTGTATTGTTTTGTATTGTATTGTATTGTTTTGTATTGTCTTAAATTGTTCACTGGAGGAAAAAAAAAAGAAAGAAACTTTAGTCATTGGAATGAATAAAAATGCATCCAAAACTCCTTTTCGCACATTTTTTTTTCCTTTTCTTAAGCTATAGAAATACAAGTGAAGAGGGAGAACTATATTACACATATTGTGGTGAAGGACAAGTTGTTTCTTCAAACAATATGAAATTTGGTGTTTAAAATTCAATTAAGCTGCTTATATTGGGGGTTTAGTGAAGACGGGTCATTTTGACCCGGAGGACACAGGGTGTATACAGAAAATGAGGACAACAGGAGGGTGACACACAACTTTTCAAATAAACCCAAACAAGCCACGTGGATAACGGACCAAAACAGCATTGTAGCCACAGTGTGACAGAGATGTGACCACTTTGTTCGAGGCTTGAGGGTCTGGTTAAGAACTGATAAATTTTCTTCCAACTGACAGTTTCGATTGTAGCACTGCACTCTGGTGAGATTTCCATGTTTTAAAGCTTAAAGCCCAAACCCCACCAGGCTCTTTGTGTGTTCTAGTCACTGTATCAAACCCCATCGGGCGGGTCCACGGCACCCAACCCCACCGGATCCGCCATTGTCCGTTTCAGAAGCGTCCCAGAAGCGGCTCTCCGCTCAGCTCCGCGTGAAATACACATCTGTTCTATTTTTGACACTTGAGGCGAGCAGCCCACGTCAGTTTACACAGACCAGCTCAGAAGCCAGACACAGAAAAAGCATATAGAAGCTGGTGGATTTTCAAAATAAAATACCCTGTGCAAACTAAAAACAGGCAAAAGTTAAACTGATTAACTACGTAGCATATTTACACATGCAGAATCATATTTAGAGGAACAAACACTGGGAAAATGGCCAAATCTAAGCAAGTAAATTCTGGTGGGCTAAATGCTTTGCTTCTGAAACACTTAAAGGTTTAAAGTCGCGTACAGGACGGACCAAAACTGTACCAGTGAGTGGTGGGGTTTAGGAATAACGTCCAGGGAATCATGTGTCTGTTCTTGTGAAAAAATAACCTTTTTTTGCTACAGTAAATACTTAAATATATTGATTATTTTTCATGAGCTCCATTTTAATGAATATTTTTTTTTTCTTCATTGCTTTAGATAAACCTCTTGAGTATATCTGACAAGGCTGGCAGTACCCCAATTACTCATTTGTTAGCATAACAGATGGTTTCAAAACCAAAATGACAAGCTTGCATTCAGTATGATATTTGGGGCTTTGGGTTAACAGTTAGTTACTCTCTCAAATGTCAAGAGGTGAGATATCTGTATTGAAAGCTTATCCAGGTCAGTCAGCATGCAACTTCTCTCCACTTATCTCAGGCTGAAAAATCTACAGACACTCTTAACAACCAGTCAGTTAACACCGGATATTTTGTGAGTGTGACATGAGTCTGGTGAGCTTCTGCTCTTCCCTAACACGACCATTATGTTAATTTTATTCTAAAGGATTTGGTGTAAAAAAACTGCTTTTGACAGGAGGGAGATCTCCATTTCAGCAATTTGTTGCTGAGAATGTGAGTGCTCAGACAATATTCAAGCACTGGAAAGGGCAACATGGAGAACAATAAGACAAAGCTAGTGTACAATGTGGTGTAGATAAAATAAGAGTCAAAATGAGAGGCAATCTAAGAATGTTTCGTTCTTGTGAGGAAAAAGATGAATCTGTCTGTAAGTTCTCACGCTCTTGACTCTCATTAGCACGCTGTTCAGTGATAGACACCAATCATACTTTTTTTCACCTCTAAAGTCTGCTCATGTAAGTGTGTCTGTCTATTGCATCTGTATTCCTGTGGATATTTCTTGAAAGAAAGTAGAGAGGATGTGAAAAATTCAAGAGAGCGGTTCACCTGCAGTTTGAAGATTGCATCACACAAATATAGTATGTATTCACAGCTGTGATCATTAATGCAATATTGCTTTGTACGAAGATTTTTACTTTACATTATCAATAACTATATGAGGTTTAGATTCTGATACTTATGTATTTGAATAATGTATGTAAGAATAGATTAATTACAATAATATATACAGCAAAAGCCTGTCCTTCACTGGACTAAAGGGGCCACTCAATCTTTCATGTCATTAATGCCACAAAATCTGGTAGATGTAGAGATAGGGTTAATGAATGGGCAAATTAATACATAATAATTTATTTCATTTCCTACTGGCAGTCAATGGTCGTTTCTTTTAAACATGGCAAAAATCATAGTAGTTTTGTGCATAAATCCAATCAAACTTTATTTTTTTAGCATTATGATGGACTACACTTTTTTATTAAACTAGATAAAGCTCTTTAAAAATTCACTTATTCAAACACATGCTGCCCTGCAAGATGCTGGCCTGGCCAATGAAAACAACAGGGATTCAGTGTCTTACTTATAAGGACATTTCGACATGTGGACAGGAGGAGCCACGGATCAAACCACCTACCCTGGAAATAAGAAGGCCCGCTCTACCTTCTGAGCCCAGCTGCTCCAGGGTTTTCAAATCAGTAACAATATATTTAATTTATTTTTTAAATTTATTTTTTTGCTTTGTAAATTCAACATTGTACATATTTTACTACAGTATGTCCTTTAAATTTATCACTATATATGAAATTAACCCAAATATGTGCTGTGTATTTCTGCGAGACTGAGAGACTATAGTCTGCCAAAAGGAGACCATCTTTCTTCAAGGATCTTTGGCGCTTGCAGCACGGGTCTTTGAAAGTGCTGGCTTATATCCATCACAAACAGCTTTCACTGATTCCTGGGATTCAATTAGAGTTACTGCCTGTAGTATAAGGATTCAAATGTACATTAAAATTAGTCAATATTTGTGCACTACCTGCAACTAAAGCTGAATGTTTTCCTGTATTAATATATGACAACTCATTTCTGATGCAACAAGGATCCTCAGTGCAGCTCTGACATTACAGTCATTTGGACTTGGCATATGTGTTAAAGACTAATTAGTGAGGAAAACACTGTCAAGATGCCATATGGTGGGAAAGACAAAGCAGCTTGCCGAGGTCTGGTGCCACCCAGTACACTTAAGAAATTCAAATGCTGAGAAGACAGATTGTGTCTACTATCAAGGTACACGATATGCAAATGAGGTCAAATATTATCAAAATTTGGACATTTTTTTTGTTTTTGTTTTATAATCTCAGAGAATGAGAGAAAAGGGGAATTGTAGGGTAGATAAATTGGCTTGGTGTGAATGTCTCCATTATAGTCAGGTTTTAAACACATTTATTTTAAGCACCATCTACCATACATTAGAGCAAGAAAAAAACCAATTGACATGCTCAATAATTTGAACCAGCAAAGCATACAGTCATTTCTCACAACTGTTCTATAGATGAGAGGGCACTGCAGTGGGTCAAATGGATCTCAGGAGATTATGCTAATGTTGAAAGAAGGAAAAGCAAGTCTTTTTCTCAGTCAACTGAAACAAATCCTAGTGCAGTGCCAGATTATATAACTGTTCTTACCTTTTTGACTTTCTCCATGATTGGATCAGCATTGGCAGAAGTAAAAAGAAGTCAGTTTTGAGATCTGAAAAATGACACCAGTTTTCTCAAAGGGGACTGTGATTGCAAAACTAGAAAACTGACATAAGGAAATGTCAAAATGTTTGCCACCATTACAGCTATTTACTCCAATTCTAAAATCAGTGACATTTTGGATATTCTTTAGCAATGACGTCAGTGGGTTAATGATTCAGAACATGGTGCAACCTCAAATGCAAAGTGCTGAGCTCTAAAGCTGGTCTTGGCTGATTTGTCCATTCTTAGACAAATTGTGACATTTTTGTTGACATCCAGCTCAACCAAGCTTTTTTTTTTTTTTTAATTGAATTTCATCTCTGTCACTTTCTGCTACAATGTCCTATTAAGCTGAGCGGGTTAACGATTTTAGTCATTAGACTGAATGTTGAGTGCACTCTATTTTGAGGTTAATTAAAAGTGTAATTTTAGTATAGATCATTAATGTTCGAAAATCATGTTCATCAATTGTAACTCTTTATATAAAAAAGCCAAAAATCCATTTAGAAATAAGTGATTAATGCTGAAGTAAAAAGTATTGGCTTAATTTCCCTTCAAAATCAGGTTGCTTTGCATACTCTCTAATTTGTTACTAATAATTACTAATAATAGCTAATACCAATAAAACCTTAATCCCAGTTCAGAAATAGAATACTTTGCATCTTCTTGGACCATACTACTGGTGAGTAGTTTACATTATCGCTGACCAACGTGTAAATCATGCAGTTTGTTTGTAAAGTAAGTAAAGTTTAATGACTTTAGGTAGCCACTGGTTTCAATTCATTGCACAATGGAAGTCAACTCCCAGATGTTTGAAACTCGATTAAGTTACCATCCCACTGAGCAACATGTTTGTTTTTATTTCCATATTGTTTTGATTTGTGAGCAGCTTGGTCACATGATGTTATTGTACATGTAATTTGAGCACAATCAAACAAACAGTGGTCACTGTAATGAATTATCATCATCTGTCACGCTCAACTGATTGGACTATGTTGCAGGTGCCGGCTGTTGACTGAGCTTGGGAAATCCATTTTTTTCTCATTGTGCACCTGCAACCTGAAATAACATGTAGAACAATGTAAAGCTTATCTCATTTTCCTCCTTGAAACACTTTAAATGCTTTATTTAATCTAATTTCACTTTTTTTTTCTTAAAATGCTGTTATGTGTTTGCTATTACAAGAGTAATGAAATTAAATCAAAACTTGAACGTTCACTTTTAAGTGTTTTTTACACAAGTTGCAAAAGTTGTCAATAATAAAAGTTTTACCTAGTATGTTATTAGTGTGTTTTGCCATCTGTGTTAAAATGAAATTATGGAATAATATTGAAAGCTAGACTTCACAATGACGTTTTCACTGAATCACCAAGTTAACTGATATTTTAAATGTATTTTTTAAAAGTTGAGCAAAAGATTCCAAAAATAAGAAATGAAACCAGTAAAACTGAAGCAACACTGCATGTTGGATATTGTGTTTAATGACTATGCCATCAGCTTCTTCTGTTGTAAGTGTTGTAGAGAAATTGCTGAAGTCAAAGGTCAATGGTGAGGTCAGGAAGGAAGAAAGTGTTCATGAGCCTCTGATGTCTTATGCTGTATTATTTATTGACGCTTGGCAAAGGAGAATTAGAGACACTCTCAAAGTTCATCAGAAGTGCCTGAGTCGGTCTCTTATTCTGACCAACTCATCCTGGTGGATAGACTTTAAACCCCAAGATAACACCACAAATACTACACGCTCAGAATTAGTCAAAGAGAATGTTTTTATTTATGCAGGTGTTATTGTCAACATATTCTAGTCTGGAGACACAGATGTCTGTTTACACAGATTGGAACGCCAATAGCAAGCTATCTATTATGTCTATGAAGGCAGCAATAGGTCTCTTCGACCCTGGCCACCACAGCGTTGAGATAGACTGGCACCTACTGTTCTCAACCAAAGCCAAACAACTAATACTGCTGAGGACCTCAAGGACAGAAAATTCCATAACAGTAAGGAAGAAAATTACAACGTCGTCTACAACTGAGAATATGGGTGACAATTAACATTTTCAATTAAGCTCACTGATTGAACAATTAAAGTTATTATTTCTTTCAATTAGAGACCCCTTGTAGTCTAACAGCTTTGACCACATTCATGACTTTTCAATGTTGAACCAACATAATAAAATGATATGGTAGTAGTCACTCTCATTCAGCCCCCGTCCACTCTCTTTCTAAATACTGCTGGTCAGAAAGAAAGAAAGGGAAGATGAGAGTAAAGAGTAAAAAAGCCTCGTGCTGAGGGCTGAGCTAATGACATGGATGTAGAGGGGACCCCCTGCCAGTGTGGACTACAGTGATGACAGGAGACATGAGAGAGGACCAGCAGGCCTTTCAAGTTATGAAGGGAGAGTTGATGCAGCTACTTGCTGTGGGCAATTGTACCATCTTCGTATCTCAGCTGCACTGCACTCTCTCTTTCACATTCAGGGGACACAGTGTGCACTCATATCTACGAGAAGTGCTTAGTTTGCCTTTAAAAATCTGCTACACCATCTTATTTTTCCTCTAAACCCCTAGCTCAAGCTTTCCTACCCTTGGGGTCAAGATCCCAGAGAGTGTTTGTTGATATGAGAGTGTTCTCTTGATAAACAACTACTACCATGTTTCCACAATGCAAAAGCATTCATTTACGCTCAACGTAATATTAATAGCCTATGCACAGCTTGAAATAATTTAATTGCCTACAGAATGTACAGTGAATTGCCTAAATTTTTTCAATGAGGATGCTTTTCTAAATGTGCATTTTGGCGCATTTGGATGAAGAATCTAAAAAATACAACCTTCAGTAACTTTGAAAGATGTTTCATCAGCCAGGGGCAAGTGGTAAGTTTCACAGAGAGGATCCTGTGAATATTCAGTTAAGGGTAACAAAAATATACCCTGACACCTCCATAATGTACCACTTAGAAAATAATACAGTTCAAACAGTCAAGAGATATCACTGTAACCTAATGGTCATACGTTGGAGAGACATGATTTTTACTTTGGCTTGGTATTACCCCGTAACTCCTTCATGACAATCAACACATATCCGTTAGACATAAATACATTTATTCCACTACAGAACAGCCGGGGCATTTTAATTCAGGAATGTGTTTAAACTGACTACAAATATAACAAAATACACCATTGCGCACATTTTCTGCTGCTCTCTCTGCCCTCTGAATTACCTTTATCCTGTGCATGACTTTAAAACCATTCTACAAACTGTAGCTTTTTAGTTGGAAGACGATTGTAATTTGACCTTGCTCTCCATCTGAAGTCATGCATGTGAGTTTTATGAATAGTGAACAAAGCAGCTTCAGTCTTGATATTTCTATCGTGGAAAAAATAAATACAGTACATCTGACAATTCAACATGGACACAAAAGCTCCATCAGTTACATTCTAAATGTTAAAACCTTAATTGTACAATTGTGATTAAAAAAATGTGCAATCAAGTCAAAACCAAGATATGTGCACATTTAATTAGAACAAGCAGCTAAGGACAGAAGAATACCCATTCAAAGGGAAAATAAACTTAATCACCACACTCTGTGATATACCAACAATAGCTTGTCAAAGAATGGACGAGTCACTGTAAAATGTGAGTTTTAAGGTTAACTTGGTTGATCTGTGTGTTACATTTACAAAGATATAGAAAATGAGTTGCATAGTATGATCCTACAAATTGCAGAGTAGTTCAGTACCATTATACACATTATTTAAACATGCTATGATGACATATCTCATTCGGATGTATTGTGACCATAAAAAATGTTAGACCTTGATGGATATTCACAATTCATACTGGACTGTGAACCTGCAGAATCATACAGAACAAAATTGCCTATTTACTTTCATATAAAAGTGTTTTAATTGGTAGGGGAACAAAGAAACGGGCTCATATTCATTCTGCATATTGTAGCAAGCAGTCTTTTTACAGAATATCAAAGCAATATTCCTTTGTGCAGTATTTACAACATGCTCTGTCCTGCCATTTCTGTTTCTTTGATGAATTAATTTCAAGTTCATACATTTTTCACATAGCCAAACATGTCATTCAGACAAATATTTAGTGGATGTTCTCTCAGTCCCTTTATTTTTTGTTTCTGAGGAACATTGCTTTACTGTGAGAAATAAAAAAAAAGGACCCCCTCTAGCTAAACAGAAAATTCTCCCACTTTACAGTACCGAGAACAGTGATTTGTTAGTAAAACTGGACTCAACATATGGCATTCATCAAGGTCTGCAGATCAATGCTGTAACTGTGACTTAAACTGGCCTACATAACTGCGACCCGAGTAGAAGCTACATGGTATTTGTGTAAAGGGCAGTGCTTGAAATGTACTTATTAACTTTTTAACAAGTAGCATAGATTTATACATGTTGTGTCCTTGTGTCTGAATAAGGAAATATTCTTATTTGCTTTCTTGCCTAGAGTTAGAGCCTGGAGTCTTACCATTGATGTGAGGTTGCCAAGCAACTATGAAGGTACCATAAAATTACTGCACCTAGCTACTGCTCACTGACAAATAAACTCTTTGTTTTTACACCAGGCTACTTATGGAAGAACCAACAACAGCAAACAACATGTTGATTATGAAGAACTAGACGCTGATTGACATGAAGGTATACTGAGGGTACCTATTTATATATTTGTATATATATGTATGAGTGCTGCAGAAAAATAAGTTTACTCTGAAGTGTCTGAAAGTAATTAGTTAGATGTTGGTTGTACTAACAAGTGGGAGAGTAAGGTCCGCCTCCGGTTAGATTTACTTATTAGACTTTGTCTAAAAGAGAAATTGTTAAGATAACCTCACAACAAATAGGTGTTACATGTGTCATTGCTGCAAGATGTGATTAGCCATCTGAGAAAAACAGATTATCTGCAAATAGAAGATACAATGAATGTTTTCCAAAAGAGTTTTACCTTCTTTATGATTGAATACAGTTCTGAGATGGATGTGCCATCTTAAAGTGATCCACAACTCGGGTTTAAGAAGAAAGTTTGAAATGTTTTACCTCACTGATTCCTCTGCATGTTCCGCATGGCAAAATAAATTACAGATTTCAATACTAGACACTCACAATTGAATGGCATCAGTTGATACCATAGAGCCATTAAAATCTCCTGGGTACATTTTGTAAATTGCTCTTGGTTTGGTATCTACATATTAAATTGGGTGTTGGACAGAGTTTTGAATGTTGGAGAGAACACTAGTTGCTTCCCCCTGCTACAGTAGTAGCAACTCAAAAGTTCCCGTTCAAGCTGAAAGCCAGCTGAATGGCAGCCGTCTTCCAGCCGACTTCCAGCCAACTGCCTGTAGTGACGTGTCGGTCACGAACGATCCGGTTCTAAGAGCCGGCTCTTTGAAGTGAACGACAGGAGCTCCTCGTTTTAGCACATTTTTACACCGCATGCACTGATCAAAGTGCTTTACAATGTCAAAAATAAAATAATATATAATAACATTTAAAAATATAAAATAATAATAAAATAATAATAATAATTAATTAATTAAACCAATTAATAAAATGTGAGGAGCCGTTTGGGAGCCGAAAGAGCCGGCTCCTTATAGTATGCAGAGCCAAAAGAACCGGCTCTCCAAAAAGAGCCGAAATTCCCATCACTAACTGCCTGCCAAGTTCCATGGCCGGAGTGACCCCCCTCCTTCTCCTGGGCGTGTCTATTTTTTACTGTAACTCCACCTACTCGTGTAATTACAGGGTATGACCAGGAGATGGCGCTTTTCTCACAGAACTTTTTTTACAGCTGTTCTACCTGGAGGTGACGCAGCTTACACACCTCATTAGCATTCTCGTTGCTCAATCTTTTGTTTGCACTTACAGTAATGGGATTTTTGGTCTCCCAGTGTCACAGATCACAGAGCGGAAAATGCAGCTGGTTTGACTACTGCATACTATACAGTAGCCGTATGATTTGAGCGTGTTCATGAACATGAATGACTCCTTTTCATTTTCGTCCATTCCATAGGCTAAATGGCGTAAATGGAAAGAATATGTATGAAATAAGTCAAGTATGTTTGGTTTTAATAAAGTTTGCAGTATATATGTTATGTTTTTATTAGTGCTGTCAAAATTAACGTGTTAATTTTGTCGATTAATTTTAAAGAATTAACGCGTTAAAAAAAATTAACGCAATTAACGCGGTTTTGTTTACTTCCGGTGGCGGCCGGCATTTTGGATGTGGCAAAGTAGAGCTTTGTTTCCTAGATATATTAGTGTGTGTGTGTGAATGGGTGTATAAGAGGCATTAACTTAAAGCCCTCACGGAGACTGCGCTCTGGGCGGTCGCCTACATTGCCCATAGCTAAAACCGGCCCTGCTTGTATTAGTTTACGGACAAATCTGCCACATCCAATATGGCGGATACGGTAACGTATCGCAGCAACGGACCAACCTGCTCAGTGCAGCGTCTATGTATATGTCTATGATCTATCCTAACTAAAGGAGAGTCTATGGCAGAAAGATGGATAAGGAGGACTTTTAGGGGGAACATTTCATTTTAAAAAGTTGCCCGACGGTTCGTTGGACAAAAACAAGGCAATTTGCACAGTTTGCAAAGCCGAATTTAAATTCCACAGAAGTAACACGACTTTAACATATCACCTCAAAGCAAAACACCCAGTCTACACTACAGGAGTGTGGCACTCCTCAGTATATTTCCTCATTCTGGCTTTTTTCTATTTGCACTGTGCATATGTGCACCTTAAGCCAACTGTTTATTTTCCACTATGCCCCTCTTCATTATTAATAATACACCGCACAACTTTTGAAGTCCAGAGATAAGTCTGATGCAAAAGTCCACGGTGACTCTCGTTCTCGCTCCTGTTTTGTGCCTGGCTTAGCCTCCTTGCTTTACGCCATTTAGCCTATGGTCACTGTTTACCAAATCAGCAACATCTAGGCTATTCTGTCCTTACATAATTTCTGAAGCGTCTTCTCTCGTGCACGCTCTCTCTCTCTCGCTCACGCCTAATCTGCATGTAGTGAAAGCCCCAGCTGGACATCAGTATCCATCATACTGTACAGTATACTGTACTATCAATTTGGCCACTATGGCGTTCAGGGTAATACTCAGAAATCGAATGTGTTTCATACTGCAGGCTTCAGAAAGCATCAAACATATAGCTCTTACGACAGGTCAGCAGGGAGATGTCATCATCATCCCCACAACCAGAGATTGGCTACCAACAGCCTCAACACAAGAGCTGCTGACCTGAGAAGGAAGATCGTGACCCAACTGGAAACCTGGAGCCCCCGACGAATACCGAAGCTGAGTTGCCAAGTACCTTCAGAAGATCTACTAGTGGATGTGAATGCTGCTCTGAAGACAATCTCCACAAGAGCCATCACTGAGACCAACAAGCTGATACACAGTACAGCAACAGTGATCATGGAGATGCTTGGATACGAGGTGGGCTTGGGACATAACAAACAGTACCCACCATGGAAGAGACGATTAGAGGCCAAGATAAAGGCAGCATGGAGAGAAGTTAGCCAGCTAGCTGAACTGCAGAAAGGAAACATGGTGAATAAAGGGGCACCCAGGAAGTACAACTCACTCTCCATACCAGAGGCACTCGAAACTGCCAAACAGCGACTAACAGCTCTGGCCACCCGGTTGAAGAGATACACCAAGCAGGGAGAGACCAGGAGAATAAACAAGTTGTTCTTCACTGAGTACACCAGCCAAGGTGTGCTCTCAGTGGCAGGGAAACAACCGGTTAGACCCGCCAAGAGCTGAGGTGGAAAAATACTGGAAAGACATATGGGAAAGAGAGGCATCACATAACACCAATGCCCAATGGTTAGTGGACCTAAGAGCTGACCACAGCAACCTCCCAGAACAAGAACCAGTAACCATCTCAATGGCAGACATCCAAGAAAGAGTGTCAAAGATGAAGAGCTGGACAGCACCAGACCCCGACCCCGGCACAGAAAGGAATTGGCAGTAACACCAGGGGAGCCAAGCACCAGCTACTGGTTGATAGAACAGTCGCCCGAGACTGCAAGAAGAGACAGACCAACCTGTGCACTGCCTGGATTGACTACAAGAAAGCCTACGACTCAATGCCGCACACATGGATACTGGAATGTCTGGAACTGTATACTCAATGGAAATGTGGAAGACAACCCTAGAGGCCAATTCAAAGCCCATTGCCCAAGTCAACATCAAGTGCGGCATATACCAAGGAGATGCGCTATCACCACTGCTGTTCTGCATAGGCCTGAACCCCCTCAGTCAGATCATCACAAAGAGCAGGTACGGTACCGATTCCGTAGTGGGGCAACAATCAGCCACCTGCTCTACATGGATGACATCAAGCTGTATGCCAGGATCGAGCGAGAAATAGACTCACTGATCCACACCACCAGGATCTACAGCGATGACATAGGGATGTCATTCGGATTGGACAAGTGTGGCCGGATGGTCTCAAAGAGAGGCAAGATGATCCGGACTGAGGGGATTGACCTACCAGAGGGCAACATAGGTGATATGCAAGACAGCTACAAGTACCTTGGCATCCCACAGGCTAATGGAAACCATGAAGAAGCCACAAGGAAGTCAACCACAGCCAAATACCTCCAGAGAGTAAGGCAGGTCCTGAAAAGTCAGTTGAATGGTAAGAACAAGGTCCAAGCCATCAACATGTACGCACTACCAGTCATCAGATACCCCGCTGGCATCAGGCCAGGATCTACCAGAGTAGATCAGACCCAAGATGCAGACTGTGTAAAGAAGACAATCCAGCACATAGTAGCAGGGTGTAAGATGCTAGTTGGATCAGCGTACATGGAGAGGCACAACCAAGTGGCTGGGATAGTATGCAGGAACATCTGCAACCAGTATGGAATAGAAGTACCTAAATCCCGATGTGCCATACCACAGAAGGTGGCTGAGAACAACAGGGCCAAGGTGCTGTGGGACTTCAGCTTCCAGACTGACAAACAGGTCCTGGTTAACCAACCAGACATAGTGGTGGTGGACAAAGAGCAGAAGAGGGTAGTGGTGACAGATGTGGCGATCCCAGCTGACGCCAACATCAGGAAGAAGGAACATGAGAAACTTGAGAAGTATCAAGGGTTGAAAGAGCAGCTGGAACGGATGTGGAAGGTCAAGGGTTGCGTGGTCCCCGTGGTAGTGGGGGCACTTGGGGCAGTAACCCCCAAACTGGGAGAGTGGCTCCAGCAAATCCCAGGAACAACATCTGAAGCCTCAGTCCAGAAGAGTGCAGTCCTAGAAACATCGAAGATACTGCGCAAGAACAAGGTAAGAACAAGGTCCATATATATAAGATATATATATATATATATATAATAAATATATATATATATATATAATATTATATATATATTATATAACATGATATCCCCTCGCTATAACGCGGTTCACTTTTCATGGACTCGCTGTTTCGCAGGTTTTTTTTTGTGTAATTTTGCATGCTTTTTTTTTACAGCGTACTGTACAGATGAACGCGCATTGTGTTCTGTGTCCTGATAACTAAGAAGAGTACTGTACAAAATGCGTGTAAAAAGTTGTCTAAAAGTGTGTGGTTAGGGGTTTTACGGCCTTAAAACAGTATAATAATTGTAAAACTTACTTCGCGGATTTCGTTATTGCGGGTTTTTTTAGAACGTATCCCCGCGATAAACGAGGGACCACTGTATAATAATATATATATTATATATATATATATATATATATAATATATATATATATAATATATATATATATATTAGATATATATAAACATTAATTTTGTTTTGCTGTCAAAAGATTTCCACAATGCCACTCTTTCGCTGGCAACACCTGTGGGCTTGATGAACACCTGGAACAATTACTGTCATCCTGTAATGTTCTTATGCAATGGAAACTTTCACTACAGTTAATAGAACATATGACTTGGCAAAGGTACAGTAGATCATTTTCATCCACTCATCTAAGAGCCAGAGAGTTAACAGTATTCTAGCGAGATTCAAAGGCAATGACGTTACATACTGATAACAAAGAGTAAATATAATATGAGTATGTTCAACAAGTCTGTACACAAAATAGAATAGGATACGTTCAGAGGGGCGATACACTTCTTGCAGCTTGTGTGTTGATAACACAGTAAAGACCTACACTGTGTTGCAAATTGCATATTGATATTTCCTTTTCATCACCATAGTATTAACAATGATATTGCTAAGGGTAAACATATCCTTAATTAGTACTTATGAGGTCCTACAGGTGCTAAAGGTGATTAACCTTGGATTACAGTCCATATGATTCACAAGAGATAATATCAAATCATTGATAATTATATTTCACAACCATCAGATTAAAAACAAAACCTAAAGAAGGAGCTAATAGGATGTCTCCTCTTATATGAATCCTGTGTTTACACATCATTTTCTTGAACGCTGTGGATGATGCCTCTGCGGAAGATGGTGATTAGCAATTAACACATACTGGAGGATGACATAAACTTCAAAGGATATATATTTATACCAGTAAAGGTTGAAGCCTCTATATGTAGTTAAACACACAGCATCTAATGTATTATAAATAGAGAAAAGAAGAAAGAAACATCACTTCAAATTATATTTCATGAAGCAGGAAGTGGTTAGAACTGAAACATTTTAGACACACTGTGACTGACTTCTTACTTGTATAATGAGCAGCTGTTGTGTGAGCTGGAATATTGCTGCCATATCAGGACAATTACCTGCTGTAAAAAGTCCCTAGATATGTCACTTTTCTGAAGCAAAGTTACAAAAGAACAGAAACAGAAAAAAAGTTTTAAAAAATCAAATATGTCACTTTACATCATTAAATTTACCGCAAACAAAACTTACCATTGACTTAAATGACATCCCTCTGATACAGTTTGTAAAATTATTGTATGATAGTTTGTATTGTTTTGCATAAGATCTGTGTTCATGATTCAGTCTGCAGGGACATGCTTTCTGAACAGTACATTTAATGACTAAAACTTGCTGAAAAGTGATATGTAAGGCAGATTTAAACAATTTAAACCTTAAGGTATAAGATGTCTGGAAAAAAAAACTATATGGATATATATTTCCTTTTTCTTTTTCAAAGAAAGTCCTAAAAGCCAATTTTATTTGCCCTAATGTATGTCTGGGCAGTCATCTTGAAAATGACTATTTCATAAGGGGATATTATGGCTTAGAAAAGGGTATGTTCGGGAGTTGTTGGCCATGACTGACAGCTCTCTCGGGCTTTACCAGCAGTGGTGGTTGCTGCTTTGCTCACCTCTCTGCAGCATTATACAAGCTCCACCATGTTACCCAAGATTTGTCTTTTCTTTGCCCAATATCAGACCAAATTGTCAACTCGTTACATTCCATTTCCATCTTCAGAATCAGTCAACTCAGTAGAGTGGGCAAATTTTTTGAAGGTCTGGAGTATTTTCTAGCTCGAACAACTAACAAGATGACAGTGAATAGAAGGCTCCGAGCACAGTCTCTTCAGAAAGAGTTGACATTACAGACGTAGGACCTATGATTTTTAACAACCCATTGCTTCTTTTGTAGGAATCAGGTAGAAATCTGTAACAGTGAAAAAGTAAAGTCTGAATAAGAACAAGTGCTCTTATCATTTGTGATATTCATACATGCACACTCACATTTGTCACTGCAAAAATTCAGCCATGTGTCAATTTTTTATTCGTATGACAAAAAGTTGTTATCCATTGTCAGTCAGCTTTCTACATAATGTTACATTAAGTGACAAAATGGAATTGGAATAAAATAATAAAGTATTTCTATTTAAATGGCCTGACTGCCAACACTATGCATGTACTCGCATTACTCTTTACATAACTATAGTAATATTTAAAGATTATATTTTACATGAATATCAGGCATGAGAAAAAGTAGAGATAATTGAAGAAGATCTAATTCAACAGTTTTGCAATTAGGTACAGCCAAATAAAATGGTTAACAACATGATGTAATATTGTTGTAAATAGATTAATAATGTGGTTGTCCTCAACTATAACTCCTCCCGTAGGCGCTCATGTGGAGGCAGGTATATAAACAGATAATGAATGACAATATAGTAAAACACAGTGTTACAATAAAAAAATATAAAATATGTTGCAATAGGAGAACGTGTGATTGTTGACAACTACTGTTTAAAATTTAAAAAACACTGTCATGATAAAAGGTCTAGTGAGTAAGAGTAAGGAGTATTTCTTTGCAGGAGTAAAATACAATAGTCATTAATAGGTTTCATTAGTGTATAATACCCTTTCTCAAAATGAGCCCTTTATATCTGCAGTAAGGGCGGGTCCTCTTCATTGGAGTCCGCCATGTTGAACTGCCATATTTGTACAGTAGCCCAGAACAGTGAAAACAAACACTCATCTAGATATGGCCTTTTGCTTTTTATGTGAATTTCACAGTCAGATTTTTCCCTACATGCTCAGAAGGAGAGTGTGATATGTGGGAGAGTATATTTGGTTGCAATCTGCAACTTTGCTGTGCTAGGTGCCATTAAATCCTACACACTGGATGATTTATTTTCCGTCTTAGTCATCTGGTATAACTTATGAAGCCGACTCACGCATGATGCAGAATAAGGAAGATTGTTGGTTTATTCTCCACAGGTGGATAGTGGTTAGATAGATTTCTGAAATGCCTAAATGTTTTGACAATGTTTTATTGACTAGCATATTTTCCACACAGACCACCATTTGCTAGCCTTGAAGTACAGCATCTAATGTTGTTTTCATGTCAAACATACGTGTCATAAATTGTAAGTCTAATAACAAATAATTTAGACACATCGTATCCATAATATGCATTTTTATACTGAATTATAGCACAAAAGATAGAAAAATGTCAATGGGGAATAATGTCTTGGTAAATAAATGGATCTGGGAAATGCAAAGCACTCAGACTTAAGTTCTTTGACAGCGCAGTGTCTGATCTACTTTGATCTGACTGATTTTGACCTGTGATGATTCATTTGAGTTGTAATGCCTCCTATTAACACATGAATATTAAAATGTTCATATTCCGAGAAAGAGCTGAAATAGGGCTGAAAATAGCAGGGGTGAGAACATTTATATGTAGAAAGCTACACATTATAAAGACAAATTTGGGAGCAGACTAATTGAGGCAATGTAATTCGTCAATTAAGGATAATTTATTTTCCAAGGCGGCGCTGTCTTCCTCTGATTCAAATATAGTTCTTTATGATAAATTCAATCAAATGGTACTTTGCAGTTAAACACGAGATATAATGCTCTCATAAAAAATTAAAAAGACAAGAAAATTGTCATTTAAACATTCATCTCAGTGACCAAATACGGTTACACAATTAAGTTAAGCTGTGAGTGATTAATGAGACTGAATAGAGCAGCCATTCCTTTATGCAGGAGACATTGTAGGTTCTACAGCAGCACTGAAAACAACAGGCCAACTTGACACGATCCTAAATATGAAATTATCTGCTCCAAATTACTGTTTGACCTGCCATGCACTACTTTATTTGAGACACGCACCAGGCACTGTTTTAAGAAACAGGACCGCTTGTGTGCATGGAAAAATTGCAATGCTTAACTGACTAATTGGCATGAGAACAAAAAATCTCAGGTTTGGCAATACAATGCTGCCATATCTGAGCTAAATGCCAATGAAGCTTATAATATTTTTAAAGCTGTGTCTCGCAGTGACATGTGCGGAGTAAAATCTTTTAGTTTTTTCGACCGACTGTCAGAGGCAGATATCAGATGTCAGGGACAGATGGCGCACCAACCGTGAATTAGATTAGCTGTTTGTCATAGATTAAAATATATTTACCCTACAGAATAAATTATCATGAAGCTGCCGTTAAAAAACTATGACACAACTTTAGCTGAGTGATCAAGATAGGCATATCTCATGAAAAGTGGAAAAAACAGGGACATAATTAATGTACTGAATAAAGTTTTCAGAGCCCACAAACTAAGCCTCTTATGAACTTATGTAAATGAACATGTCTCTCCTGCAGAGGATAGAGACTGACATTCTTCATTTGTGTTATATTATAAATCATATTAAACATTTTCAGTTTTCAAATATTCTCTAAATTTGTGACTCTCTTATCTGTAATGTTGAATAGCAGCTTTAAAAAGACCTGAAATTTTGCTAATAAAATTTGTGGGTTTCCATTAAGAAGATTCTCTTGTGGAGAGAGAGAAAGAGAGAGAGAAAAAGAGCTTTAGTGTTAAATGTTGTTTTTATTTACTTTTTCATATACTGCAGACAGTGAAGGAAATGACATACAGTATATGTCTTTGATGATAACTTTGTCAGGGAAGAGATGAAAACAAAAGTCTTATGTGTGTGAAGACAAAAGGAAACTCAGGGACATGGCATGGAGCCAGAGATCCTGAATACTCCCAGTTGCATATCAACTTCCCAACCAGATCCCTTTGGACAACAGTGATCCGACCACAGAATTGTAACAAATCTGCTCATCTGGGATTCTGTCATGGTGACCTGTGGGCTAGGTGACCTGAAGAGTCAATGGATCAAGGTCAATAGAGAAGAGAAGGATTGTAAGGAAAGGAAATATAAGGAAAGTTGGTATCTCAGTGTGTGTTTGTGTGTGTTTGCAAGTGAAAGCTAATTCCCAAAAGCTTTTTATGTATTTATTTTTTTACTCTCAGGATGAAACAGTGAGATAAATCTTTTTCTGTATGGAAAAATGTATATAAATTGTCAACTAATATACTGTACAAATATAAATTTGTACATGCATTCAGCCATACGAGTCACATTACAACAAGCTTACAAATGTCACACAGCAGTAAATGCATACTTTAATGCAGTTCTGTTGGCATATAGAGAAAAACAAACTGAACATCAGAGCCTTGTTACACCTCTGTCACACCTCATGCGACAGAACAACTCAGTTGACATTGGGTACACTGCTGCTCTTAACGCCTTACCAATTTGCATATCAAAGGATGCTAAAATGTATAATGTCTCAAACTGCAAGTGAACTCAATTGAATTTACACATGCATATAATTATCTATTATGTGTAGAACAGACTGGGACTGTATGTACTGTCCATAACTGCAAATGATATCTGGTAAAAACACATTTTCCAATTTAGGAGCAATACACCATGGCACTGTTTCTGTACGCTGTTCTTTCATACTGAACAATCCCGGCCAAGATTTCTTTCAAAAAGACTTGAATTGCTTATGTGTGTGCGCTCTTGTACTGTATGTGTTGTTCACAAAAAAGCTGTATTTTGCTGTTCACTACAGATGACAAATGGGATCCTTGGGATGAAGAGTCACTCAGACTTGTCAGGGACAATAAAGCTTTTAAATTAGCATTAGGATGACATATCAAGAGCTACATTAAATGTTTTGTTTTTCTTCATTTTTGTTGTGAAAGCTCACCGGACATGCCGTAGCAGTATGTCACAAAGGCACAAAGTCTTCCACTTCACTCTTAATTCTGTGCAGATGCTCAAGTACGTATAAGGCTTCGCCATTTTATCAGAGTCTGACATTTCCTATTGAACTGGTACAAATGGCATTTCCCCAGACAACTTGTTAACTTTTAAAGGTTGATCGATTCAATACACACTCGCCTCAAATAAGCAGTGGATCACTCTGAAAAACAAAGCTTCGAGATTAGCTGCTGTCAACTTGAGGATGAGATGTGCAGGTTTGAGTAGCAAAATGTGAACACTATTTATAAGGGGACATGGAACATATTGATCCTGAAGCATTTATTCGAAAGGAAGACCCTAATTTGTGGTTCTCTACTAGAGCTGTTTCTGTCTTTGTCTTATGATTGTAATCTACAAGCACTTAAATATTAAAGGTTTAGTTCTGAGTTTTTGAAGTGGGGTTGTATGAAGTATTCATAGTCAGTGCATTACATACAGTAGATGACTGTCTGCACACCCCCAGTTTGGAGAAGCAGATGGAAGGGCCAGCATGGAAGTTACACAAACTGCTGTAAGGACAAAACAGATATTCATTGCTTTATCTTGCACTCAAACAACATTCCTGACAGGAAACACATTTTATATTGCTCTATCCAAAGCCACCAAACTCTTTTTGTTGTTGCTGGTTCTGCTCTCTGCTTCTCCAAACTGGGGGCATGCTGACTGCCCAACAACTTGAAACTTAAAAAAAAAAATCTGAACTAACCTTTAATGCTTCCCCAAGTAACTTTGATTTACATAGTGAAAAATAGTAACTATATAAGAAAATTATGTCAGGTCAGGAAAAGCATGCAGACATAAAGTTGGGCACAGGAAGGACACAGTTGCTTCATTATATTGTTTAAATGATTAGCAATGAAATAATTTACCCTTCAGAAATACATTAAGGATGATTACAATTTTATGGTTATACAGAGAGCAGTATCATTAGGGAGCCATACTGAAAGTCATTCTCCCTGAGGTTCCAAGGTCATCTCATGTACATTACTAGGTGTACGAATGGCGGGTATGAGCACAAAAATAATTGTAAACCCAAAGGTCAAAGAGGGATCAACTGGAGTTTCCTAAAGAGAATTAAAACTGAGCAGATTCACAAGGTAGATCACATGAACCTCTTTAAACTTTAGATTACAGTAAAAAGCAAAAACTTAATCATTTTATCTACTGCAAGTCTTACCTGAAAGTGACCTCCTCATAATGTTCAAGTCCTCTCTTGTAATGTTTTTAAAAAGTCTGTTACAGCTGAAGGCAAAAGTGGATGAATATAAAGCATTGTTGATTTTGTACAAATGCAAGTGCCATCTATAAAGTTATTCATTATGATGTTTCTTAAAAAAGATGACATTGCATTCTATTTCATAAAGTGATACTGTAAAATGCAACCTAATTGCTCCTCTTGTGTATAGTCTAAATACTGAATGGATCAAAAATGCAACCATTCAGAACAAAATTAAGCAATGGCTTTTCAGATAGAATCTTTTTTTTTAATTAAAGGGACATGAATGCATAAAACTGAAAAACAACCACACTTAGAATGATTAATAAGGTTAAAGTGTTGTATGAATGAGAAATTATTGAAAGCTGACAAACACAACCTCACAATTCTAAAGCCACAATTGGCTCCCATGTGGGTATATGAGGAGTGAAGTGTAATTGATTGGATCAATTAAACCAGGAAAGCGTTTTATTTCAAAATGATAGAGTGAGAGAGGAAAGCAGGAGTACAAAACCATGAGGTATGTTGCAAAAACATGCAAAGTACTGCCCCTAATTGAACTTTGCTGAGTCTAATAAAACAAAATGTAATAAATATTCTCCATGAGTCCAGTTTTATAATTTTACAGTGCTATTAAAATGCATAGTGAGCATTTGAATACAGCCTGTTTGTACATAATGCTACAACTGTACACAAATCAGGCATTGGAGCTTTAAAACTACATCACAAAAGTTTTTTTTTTTTTCATGATTATTTTACTTTAAATGCTTTGGGTCAACAACCTACCACACATAACCACACCAAACCCACCCCCATACTCTAGCTATATTTCAGCTTAGGTCAGACATAACCAGCAGTAAAATTGCAACAGAACTCACACAGGCCAAGCTGGCCAGCAAAGAGCTGAGCCAACATCGAATAAAGCTGGAAAACTGTATAAGAAAACAAGTGCAGATGAGATAAAGACAAGTGCTAATAATTTCAGGTCTCTGTTGGCTATATGAACTTTGCAACAGGATTTGCTTGCTGTAAGCATTCATCCATTCTGAGATCTATTCTTAATGTAATTTCATTGTCTTTCAAAGTGATGGGAGATCCACCTTGTGTGTAAAAAAAAAATGCATTCCACAGTTAAACAAATCAAGTGGATATCTTCAAAGTTGAAGCCTTTTTAGTACAAATTCCAGCAGTGGAGGGACAATAGCCAAAGAGAAAGAGAATCATTTCCTGAAAATATCTGCTTGATTTGTCACATACAGATAAACTTGTTTTTGTCCCCCATCACGTACAATGAAACTGATTTCTGAATTTATCTCTTTTGAATGGATTCTCTTATGCAAAGGAGGAATGGAATGATTACAGCAAGTAAAACCTGTTTAAGTGTTCATGCAGGTACCCGCCTATCTTTAAAGCCCCATTGTGTAACTTTTCAACCATAAAATAACAGATTTGAAATCATTTTGATGCCACACTGACTTGTAATCAGGTAAATGGTCTCTGTCATTCTCACTCTGTGCCCCGTACACCTCTTCTCACGCTATGTAACTTTGTAAGAATGTAATACTTTATGACACTAAGTCACACACCACCAACTACTTCACTTATTTTGGGGAAACTAAATTAGATCATATTTAATGGAGAAAGTGCATTCTGGTTTTCGATTTCATGTCATTTGCCTGCTTTGCCTTAACTCGCTGTGACTTACAGAGTGTGCTGATGGACAATAAAGCTGCTGCAAACTATAGCTGAGTTTAGCTCACAGTCGGTCTGCCCCACATTGTTTTAGATTTTTTACTGAACAAAGCCACCAGCCTGTGATTCTCTTAAACTAGCAACCACAACAACCTCTACCCTTAATTTCTACAGCACAGTTGCAGTCATTTTCAAACTTTTGCTTTGAAGGAATGTGTCCATTCATTTGATGGTATTGTAATTTTGTAATTTTTGCACAAGACAACAAAAGTAAACATGATGGGCCTTTCCAAAAAAGCAATAGACGATTGTCACAAAGTGACAAACTTTAAGACATTGTTAAATCTTCTTTTTTTTTGAACATTTTTGTTTGAACATTAAGATGTTGTTTGCTGTTGGTGAGGGGTGGCAGTAGCTTGTGGGCAGCAGTAGCTCAGTCTAAGGGCAATAGTTGCTCAGTCTGTAGGGATTTGGCTTGGGAACCAGAGGTTGGCCAGTTCAAGTCCAGCATAGACCAAGAGCGTGGACTGGTAGCTGGATAATTGCCAGTTTACCTCCTGGGTACTGCCTACTGTAGGTATCCCTGAACACCTAACTACATAACTCCTAACTGCTCCTAGGGTGGCTCTGTATGGCTGCCCATCACTCCACCATCTTTCCACTATGAGCCCTGGTTGCATAGCAGGGCAAATGTAACCCTTAACCACAAATTGAAACTTCTCTCAAGGCCCGTATTTATGGGTCTTATATGCTCTCAGAATATAAATGGAACAAATTAACATCCAAGATCTCTGTCCTCTACACATTTCAATATCACAATTGTAAGAGAACTGAAAACAAGAAATAGAGAATTAGATTGGCATGATATCAGAGGAAAGTAAATAAAATACAACTTAAAATAAAATCTGGTTTACTAGATTCAAGGGCATGCTGACAAATAAGGATAAAATCAAAGTGCAGGATGGCACTGACATGAAAGTCCAGTTAAGGCCTTCGCGTCGTTCCATCAAAGTGCTGTGCACTCATCATTATGATGGCTATGCTCTGCATCACTGCTGAGTAGGCAGTGGCACCCATGTGAGAGAAGGGAGACATGAAGGAGGAGGATGATGGTGACATATTGGCAGATATTCAGCCAAGTAGCCCATCATGGGGAGAATTTGTGACCAGTCAACAATTTTATTGTAGATTCTGAGTAGATGAAAATCGTTGTCTCTTTATTTTCCTAATGTTACTAAATTAACATATTCAATCATGCTGCCACATGAATGCCACTTTAAAGCAATTCACCAAAAGCATTAGTGGTCATTATAAAAATTGATACTATATTTTAAAAATAAACAAACAGGAACATGGGAGATGGCAGAAAAAAGAAGCAAGGATGCACAAGACAACATAACAATGCTCTGCCCACGCATTACAAAAGCATGCACACTCAATAGAACAACAGACTAACTAAACTACTGTAAGCCACTGTGACAGTGAAAGACAGAATCACACTTAAAAAGGACAGCTTTATTGTTACTTGAAAGATTGAATCTGTAGGGTTTCCAAAGAAACAATGCATAGAAATCATATTTTCATAGCTTCAACCTACCTCATTTATGCACTCACACAGAATATGCCAGCATTCTATGAGTGATCATACTGTTAATAGGGTCTTTAATTGTGTGCTTGCTTCATTAAAGATCCTAAATACGATGGGTTATTGGTGATCCTAAGCTTGAAATCCTTTGGATCAACATGGCCTTAATATATAGTCACCTGTCTTCCACATGTGCTACAGAGTTCCTCTCAAAAAGCAGCAGTTCTCTTTTTTTGTATTTCTGTTCTAAAAGAGCTGTTTTATGCTTTCACTACAGTACTGGAAGGGCAATCAAAAGGTACGCATTTCCTAGGGCTGGATAAGAAGGCTCTATTAACTTCTCAGTATGCACCACCACCCACACAAAGATAAAAGCAGTGGAAAACCATGCTGGGATTTGCAATAATCCAACAGCAGGTAAACATATAGTAGCAAGGTTCCATGCATCTTTTTCAAGACATTGTGGTTTCACCATTAATCATTCACCAGCAATAAAGTATTTCTTAAAAGCTCAACAAGTTATGTTTTACCCCCCTCAAGTAACACAGTACGGCTTACAATCTTATTTCCATCTACAGACTTTTGATGACTTGTTTATTTCAGTCTCACATGTTGCAAAGGGCAATAGCCACTTAAGAATTCATGCCTTTGCTCAAACCTGTTTTGAATTTTAAATTTTAGTTTTAATTTCATTTTTGTTTATCTCGAGGAAACCTTGCAAATCCATGTGTATAATGAAGAACAAGAGAACAACATTACAAACAGTTTGTTCAACATAGTGTCCATACATGTATTGTTAGGGCTTTAGTACCCTATCAGATGTTTGTCAGTGGTGTCTTCAATGTGCCATTTTTCATGAAGTGCATAGAGTTGGATATCAGAATAATTTAGCCAGAAAAGAGACAAGTCCACAAATGCAAAACCCAGCAAATGCATCAGTTGAACCCATAAGGTTAGTACAAAAATGTGTGCCTTTGATGGACTGAACCGCAATGCAGATGTGACAAATTATGTAATAAACTAATGAGTGAGATCAAGAGATGGAACACATACATATTAAAAATCATCGCGTATGAATAGTCCATCATCACTATCCAAGGGATGATTGAAAAAGAAAGTCAGTCTGAGGGCTGGCTTCAATTCTCAACTGTGAGCTGTACAAATAAATATAGAACCTGAAAATGAGGCTTTGCAGCTTTTGTGCTGTTAGAAATTTACATTTGTTACTGGAAGGCCACATGTCACAAAAAGTGTTGGCATATACAGAATCAGCCTTTGGTTAGTTTTTATTGAAATGCTGAATGCAGTTCATCTTATTTGAGCTCAAGACTGTCACATAACGTGTCTGGTCAAGGCTTGTGTTTCATAATGCACGGACCGACTTTGCTTTTTACCTCTCGAGGTGAAGAAGTTGTGAAACAATCTACTGGGGAACATGTGGAGCTATAACAAGCCTATGCAAAAGTGCCAAAAACAGTAGTTCCTCAAATGGCCGCTGGAGACTGGCTACAGAGCAAGTCAATCTCTATAAGCCTCCATATTAAAATGTCCAATTTCACAGCAGAAATAAACATGTTTACAGTCTGGTACAAAAAAACTGTTTCACTATCTATAACTAATTTCCTATACTTAATTTGAATTTCTATATAACTCACCTGTTTGAATTATATTAAAGCTTAAAGTTATGCATAATTAACAGAGTGGCCATTTTAACTGACAGGTGGGTGTCGTTAAAGATGGCTTGTTTGTGCATGCAGGCGTCATTCAGCCCATCTCAGGTCTATCGATAATCCACACCTTTGCCTATTTTTAGATTAGCTGGGAGGCAGAATAGGCAGCACTGACAGCATGACGATGGCCAGAGCCACGATACGCTGAGCTTTAAAATGGCTCTTCAGAAACCTATGAGTGACATCACAGATACATCATCCATTTGTCTATACTGTCAATGAGTTATAAAGATCCCCAAACTAGATTCAACAAAACCCAAATTATGTGCTTTGAAAATGTATTTCTATAAAAAATACTTCTTTTGAGCATGGTTCAGATGCTTCAGTAATATACTCACAGTCATATGACATTCAGTTGAAAACAACCAAGTTGACTGGCCTTTTTTTATGTTATTTGTGTTTCTCAGACAGCCCACTACTGTTGTTATTGCCTGTCACACAGTAGGCTGCAATATACAAAGAGACTTGCAAAAGGGGATAGACTAATTATTTTGATCATGAATTTACCATACCTAGGGCCAATTTTTCACTTAAAAAAAAAAAAATCCCAGCAGTTTTGCTCCTCTGCTCTGCTGATACACAGCTGGGAGTGAATTAAGAATCCATGTCCTCTGAGCATCTGTTTAGTACCGCATATAATGTTTGTCCCCCCTAGGTCTAGAGTGCTAACATGCTGTGCAGGAGCTATTCTTCACAAAATACATCTAAGACAGAAACATAAGAAGGAGCAATCTACCCTAAGAGACAGTACAATGTGTATGATTCATATTGTGAGAAATTAAGTCCTCACAATGTAAAGACAAAAATGCAACTTTCGAAATCATGCTAATCTACAGGTATCAACAATTCAAATAAAGTATGTTATTTCCTTTGTGCTTTTCGCAGTCAACATTTTTATATACACTCAGCAGTCACTGTTAGTCTGTCAGCTTCAATGCCTTTAGAAACCTCAGTGGCCGTCATAAATCATGGGATACTAAGATCTAATACCTGTGTTTCTTTTAGGTCACTTGGTAGGGCAGTGGAGTTTCATGCTGTGGTCCACAGCGGTATTAATCCCAGAAACAGGATGTGACACTATCCTATTTGACAAGGTCCATTTAAAAGCTATCTTTTTTCCCCCTTACTAACACTAGATACATTTGAGATGTCTGTCCACATGTGTAACTGGACACACCTGGATTGAACCACCTATTAGACAATGGTTACGCAAGCATGTGCCAATCTATTTTAGACTGGAACTGAAAACTGTTAAGCTTTGGGAATATGCCCATTCTACTCAGGTGATTTTTTCCACATTGGAAGTCAGTCCTTAAGTGGAGGAGCTCAAGTATCTACAAGAACTCAAGAGTGAGGGGAAGGCAGAATATGAAGTGAACAGACAGATTTGTGCAGTAATGTCACAGTTGTAGTAGACTGTTGATTTTAGACTTTCCACTGAATTGGATTAGCTGGATGATGTTGTTGGGGAGAGGGACATCTTGACTACCATGCTTAGCCTGCAGTAAACACCACTTAAACCCAGACAAAATGGATGGTGACATTCACTTGACATGTTTTTCTTTTCTTTTCTTTTCTTTTTTTTCATGACAATTGCTGACCACACTGTACACAACATACAACAGCCTACAACATATGTACTTTTTTCCTGTAATAGGGACTATCCTCATTTTGTAGCATTTCTATTTTGTATTTGATATGCAATTGATATGCAGTTTTTGTGTCTCTTTAATTTCCCAAATGTTAAGATCCAGTGTGACGATTTTGGCCGCAAAAAGCAAAAACGCAGGTTTTTCTATTCATTTGAGTGGGGGTCCGTTTTGGCTGCGCTAGTCCGTGCCACAGGGGTGTCCACAACATGACGCAGCGTCCTGTGATTGAGAAGTTGTGCCAGATCAAACTTTTGGAAAAATGCAGCCCAACATCACACTGTGGCCACCAATCAGACGCTCAGATCGGTCAAACCCTCCACAGGCTATCCTGGTGGATTAATGGACTAAACTCTGATACTCTACCTGTTGTCTTCTGGCTTTGTTTATTTAATCGACCCAGCTTCTAAATCTGTGTCTGGCTCACAATTTATGCTGCAAAATAGAGACATGAAGAAGTTTCCTCAGGTTTGTGTCTGATGGTTTGCGACAGAGAGAGAAAAAGAGACATAGTGTTGGGGAGAAATTGCTGAAGTCAAAGGTCAAAGGTTAGGTCAGGAAGGAAGAAAGTGTTCAGGAGCCTCTGATGTCTTATGCTGTATTATTTATTGACGCTTGACAAAGGAGAATTAGAGACACTTTCAAAGTTCATCAGAAGTGCCTGAGTCGGTCTCACATTCTGACGAACTTGTGATGGTGGATAAACTTTAAACCCAAAGATAACACCCCAAATACTATACGCCCAGAATTAGTCAAAGAGAATGCCTTTACCCATGGAGGTGTTATTGTCATCATATTCTAGTCTGGAGACACTGATGTCTGTTTACGCAGATTGGAACATCAACAGCAAACTATCTATTATGTCTAGGAAGGCAGCAATAGGTCTCTTCGACGCTGGCCACCACAGTGTTGAGATATGGTGGCACCTAGTCAAAGACAAACAAGTAATACTGCTGAGGACCTCAAGGCCCACGCGTGACCATGTGTAGCCTAAGGACAGAAAATTCCATAACACATAGACAGTGAATGAGACTGAGCATGCACCGGCCACGATAAAGCAGATTGATCAGTGGTTATTTCCTAATTGTTGTTACAGCGGTTACTTTCAACACAAACTGACACACCCCTAGCAACCCACTTCAGCACCGCACAACCCTGTGGTGTTTCACTGCAGCACCTGGTCCTGTCTGAATGTGGGTTTAGTGGCCCTTGTCCTCTCGTTCCAAGCATGAGGAAAAAAACTACAGTGGCCATAAAAGACACAAAAGCGGCAAACTCCTGACCTTAAGCCTGTGTTTCTTTTTTTTGTTTGTTTGTTTTTTTTTTCTATTCTGGGTTACTGCTGAAATATGCAACATGGTGGACACTGTGCAGGAGGACCTGCATTGTCTGCAGATATAAAGGGGTCATTTTAAGGTAAGAAAAAGATCATTCTTATTTTCAGGTGATCACACTAATGAAGATATATTCATATTCTGTAAATAAAGACCCTTAAATCTTACACACTGGACATTTAACTAATAATACTGTAATGAAGCCTTGTTTAAATTAGCATTACATTAGCATCAAAGCTTCCACTCAGCTGCGAAAATGTCCCCCAGACAGCCTGCCTTTGTTTAGTATTAACCATGGATTACACTTTGGCCCTCCCATCTGGTCTTTTACCAGAGCCCTGTAATGAGAAACTATGTGTATCATTGTGCAGGATGTCCCAGCTCATTCACAGCCTATGCCCCATGCCCCCCTGATGTATTTATGTTCCACTATCTTGAATCACCAGTTTTATTTTAAGCACTGTAGGATGGTATAATACTGAATGCTGTGCCATTTTAAAGCTTCACTATATCCTGTGGTTGGGTATGTAACTTAAGATGAGAGTGTAGTGGCTACCTGTGAGAGGAAGACTCTTGTGTCTTTTCTGTCTTCCTCTCTGCTTTACAGCACCCTGGGTAAATTAAAACTGCTGCAGAAAAGTGGACTGCCTGCTGTCCTATACAAGGAAAAAAAAGTGTTCTGAATAATACCGGCCCCTTCTTCACAAGAACAAGCTGACATCCCACTGAAGGTGTGTTTTGGAGATTGCATTGTATGCACAATTTTGCATTCTGTATCTTTTTTTGCATTATGCCTTAAAAGGATGATGAGAATAAGGCAACTGAATAAACCAAAATAAGGATGAGGGGCTGATTTTGAGAGAATCTGTTGATAATGAATTCCCCAAAAGACTCCATAATTTTACTGCTCAATTGGCCTTGCAGCAGCTTGGGTTGTAGCATTTACTGGAACCACCAGATGGAGACCTAATGAGCCCTTTTTCAGAAGCAATACACAGATGGAGACGATATACTGTATGTATTCACACTAGTATGTAGCAATATCGACAGATGAAAAACGTGACTTCTCTGCATGTGAACACCCAGCCACAAACCTCGCTACTCAGAGACAAAGACAAACATGAGCACAACAATTTTCACTAGCTTAACCTGTTTGCTAGCATTTATCCATACGATTTGTTTGTTTGGCACAAACATCAATCAAGCATCATGCAGTCCATTCCCAATAAGCAGTACTATATTAGAGTCTGGAAATGGCTGTGATCTCACAATTACAACTGATCTGTACACATCTATAGCAGCCATTGTGAATTGGCTGATTTCTCATCAAGCAACATTTTTTATTTTACCATTGACACCCTGAATGTTGTACTACCAAAGTAACTGAGAGCAAGACCAGCATTTGTATGATGTTCCTTTAAGCTGCTTTTATATCAATGGAGTTAAGTGTCCACACTCTGAAATCTGCAAAAAAATCTTTCTTAAGCAAGTCTTCAATCAGAGACCTTCTTCATGGCCAGTAATCTTGATCTTTCTTCACTTCACAATCTCAGAGATAACCCTACTAAACCTGACATTCATGTTAACAAAATGCCTTTTGAAAATATGAAGGTAAATGCTTGAATGAAAGATTTGAAACGTCCAATTATCAAAATTACTGGAATATTTCAGTGTTTATCAGCTGTACGATGTTTACTGTGCATATACAGTATGTGTACAGTTTGTTAGCACAGTATTGTTTGGCATTACAAACTGTTGAACAGTTTTTGTAATTACTGGCTCATGGTTTAAAAAAAAACATCTCTTTCCGGCACTTGCTATTTCCACTAGAAATAAAAGCGATAATGAGGAGACCACCTCTGTCTGCACAAATACAACATATCCTCATTAGTGATATAGTAGAAGAGCTGTTTATGCATCTTTCATTGCTGAATTATGAACTACCTTACCTCCTGTATTGTTTTATTATTTTTTTAATCAACAAAACTTCTCAATTATGCTGTAAAGGTATATGCCTACAGTATATACTGCCAAGACTTTTCTCCATGTTGTTAGCAGTAACATTTTCCAGCGGGCTACGGCATGGCACAGCTGGGGTGAATGACACACAAAACAAGCTTTTCCTGAGTGCACTGCACTGACAAAAAACACTGCTGACAGGAAGTCAGACGCACACAATACTGTTTCCCCAGCTTAGTGAAATTGATACACACTTTTTTTTTTAAAAACCTCCCCTGACATGAGATAATCCAGAGAGCAAGCAAGAGCACAGACATTAAGTAAGAGCAAATATCCCAGGATGTGTGATAGCAACATTTGAAGAGGAGTTATAAGATGGTTTATGTGAGTAAACTTTCAAACGTGTCTTCAAAAATCTGTTTGCCTGATACATGTGTGTGTTATAATGGTGATCTATCCTTTTATGGAAAAGTTATCATGCTATTATTATGCAGTTATGAGTATAATACTATTTAGTTCCATTTTTATTTTTATTCTTTATTTAAATTGTAATAATTATTATTGCTTTCATTGTTATAATTAGAATAATCACTACTGCTACTTCTATTAGCCAATTCTCTTCAATGCATCGACCAAGCAGAGTATGACAAAATGTTATGGATCACTTCATGGAAGTGGATATTTTGTCAATTTTGTATAAACAAATTATAAGACATGTATGCAAACTATGATGAGTTGAAAGCTTTTTGTTCAGTTTTCATTAGCTGTTGCATTGTGTAGAACTTTTAACCATACTGCAAACATTTTCTTGTAATTTTTTTTTTGTGGCATTTAAATATTTTAAGTAACACAAACACAAAGAGGGCTAAAATTAAGACACTGTATACCCACACACACCAGCACAGTACTGTAATTTTCCATCTACACCTCCAGCAGTGCATGGAAGTGAAAAAGAACAGTTGAGAGTTGCATTTTCATTTTCCATTTGCCATGGTAACGTACACAAAGGCCCATTATTGCCCATGTGAATATACTGTAGCACATAGAATATAGCAATGTAGCATCAACCAGATAGTACAGTCCAGTCACCAGTAAAAGGCGTTAATTATTATAGTTTCTAAACTAGCAGAGCATGTTTGTGGTTGAATGTTATAAATATGCCTATATATGTCTGTGTTTTTAACTGTGCAATAAAGAGGTCATAGAGTGTTCTGTGCATAAGTTAATGAACTGCAGTCTGCTGACTAACATAACAGATCGGCAAGGAAGGGTTCCATATGTTTAACAATATTCTGGATTTCCCAAATGTGTTGTACCGGATTTTCTCCACCTGTAACAGGCACAAATAATTGGGCTGATATATGGAAATGATGAATAAGGACAAGGTGAAGAATACCATGATGCAGAGCAGAGTGATTCTATCTCTGCCAAGGCCCAGGTTGAGAAACAAGATTTTGATTTGAACTTCAGAGATACAAACTATATTTATTTATTTCAACCTTTATCATCATAGACAAACTGAGCTCACATGCAAATAAAATGTAAACACTGAGGCACTTCACAAGCTTTCTATTAGGCTACACATTTCACATATACAGATATTTCAGTCAAGTTATATCATATTTATGCTATGATCAATTGGACTGACCCAGGGTCTACTTGTTCATGGTGAGTGGGTGAGTTTCTTTTTATTCCAAACACACCATCACATGCACATCAGTGGCTGATTTGATACTGCATCTTGGGATCAAATCTATATAATTGTTAACACTTTGAAAAGAACATTCTTGGGGCACAAAGTGAAAATTTGAGTGGGAGATTGAATAAGAGCACAAACCCTTACATTACCTTGGGGACTAGTAACTACTGCATTTTGCCTGAAAATAATAAAATAAATGTAATCATTTCTTCCTGCATTTAAATTGATTATTTTTATATTTATAGCTTTTTGAAGAAACAGTAGTAAACCATAAAACCATAATACAGACCTCTGACATTGGAGGCATTCTTAGGGCATGGGCTACTGTTAATGCAAATGAATGTTAGAGATTATGTCTGAGAGACTAAACTACAGTGCGATTGACTTTTTAAAGAATTCAAGTCAGTTGTGTTGTATAATGCTCATAGGTTACACAAGGATAGGTCTTGACTGAAGTGAAGGTTTATATATCTAGAAATAAAACAGTACACCATTACTAATAACTATTGTAGTTTGAAGTCATAAGAACTGATACTGTTATTGGGCCTTTCATTGTGGATTCATACATGTTTTTCACGTATTTGTGTCAGAGGTGGGAATCTTATTTTGATTTCTGTGGGTCACGAGTCAACATGAAGACATGTAATCCTCTTTTGCCCATATTATCGCAGAATATTGCCTGTAACATGCCTATAGTGCTTGCAGTTACCTTGACTTTTAAACAAATGCTCCCACACACTTTTCTCAACCTTATTTGTTAATGCTAGGGTCAGACAGTTTTGTCTTCAACAAACTGTCAGTTATGTTTTGAAATCATGCAGCACACTGCGCAAACATGAAAATACACCCCCTTAGTCATATCAAACTTCTCTGTCCCCAACAGAATGTTATTATAATACAGAACTCAGAAAAAAATCTATGATCTCTGATTTAGAATTAAAATGAGAAGCTTAGATGAACAGATTTTCCTCCCTATTTCTTATTTGCATGGGTGTCTTCACACTTGAATCGGCTGCAATATCATTTACTAATGTGGGCAGCTGAGAAATTCATATAAAAAATATTTAACAACTCAGTAGCTGCAGGGACAAAAGATTTGCTGTAACTATTGGCCACACACTTGGGAAAAGCTCAACCTTGCGGCCAGATATGAGCAGCTGAGAGTGCAGTGAGGTGGCCTGTTCCTTTTGAGTGAGTCTTGTGTGATCCACACAGGAACAAGCTGTGCATATACGGTATGTGCGTGTGTGTGTGTGGGCAAGAGAGACATTTTGATTTTGATTTTTTAAAGACAATGTGCATCCGTGACTCTTGTGGCAAATACAAAACTGAGCTTAGACTTTTTAGGGTAATGAAATGGTGCTAAAGATAGACTGGACTGCCATAAAATGTGAAGTCTTATACAGTGTAATGACTTTTACGTAATCCTATTCAGTTTTGCCCTCAATTGATATATTTCTTAAACCTTTTAGCATTACCAACATATTCCAGAGAAGAGAAGCAGATGAGAGAGAAAGATGTTCATATGATGTATATCCCAAGGACACCCTTCATTTCATACCACCATGCATTCATAGTTAGTCTTGACACTGGGTCTTCAAACAAAACATCACCTTCATCTTTTTTAATAAAAGGGGCCTCTGGGATGAATGCCAATGACTTTTATTTATGACCAAATACAGTACATGCAGAATGATTGACATCTCCATCATCCTCAATGGTACATTGTGTTTAGTGCTAGTTAGCGCTTAGTGCTAATGCTAAATGAAGATAATAAAAATGGTAAACATCAGACCTTGACATCAGATAGCTAGCATTAACATTGTGAGCATGTTGATGTTTCCATTTAGCTCAAAGCACTGCTGTGCCTAAATACATCCTCACAGAGCAACTAGCATTACTGCAGAATATTTCACATCTAACCAGTTTGGTTCAGCTAAAATACACCCTGTTGCGTTTTCCATGTTAGTGTTGTTTGAACAACTCTTCAAGTGGACTTCAAGTGAATGGCAGTTCATTTCTGATGTGAAAACAAATAGAAATCACAGTATTTTGTAATGGCAGATATGTGATTTTATCATGATTTCTAAAGCTAAAATACTAATAAATCCACCATCTCATTGTTAAATCCATTCAGCAAGCAAACTTGTATTTCCTTAGTATTATTTATTTTGGACCATCTTTGTGATTAACTGCATAGAGCACTTGCTAAGGACCTAACGCCATCAGGATGTGCACTTCTCTAATACATGCATTCAAAGAAAAATTGCACAAAGGGCTGGTGGAGAAATCAGAAGGGTTGATTAGCTATTCAGTTAAATTTTTACCACAGTTCACACAATTAGCGTGGATTTGCATGAAATCTGCTTCCAAACAGCAGGTGTAAGTGTGAAAGGGTCTGAAAAAATATAACATGAAGATGAGCTCTTCAAACAATGGATACAGTAACTGCATAATTACTCCTCTGGAAGGAATAAAAGACAACCTTGAACCTCCCACGCATCATTCCCATTCCAACCCAGCAATAGACAAGCTTTTTGCAACATTACACTATCTCGCATCTGGATAATTTCAGTCGACAGATGCTGCTTCAGCTGGACTATCACAGTCGGCATTTTGTTGTGTCCTATAGGCTGGATGAACTCCCACAGCACAGTAGCAGATACATTCATTTGCCACCAACCAATGAAGATATTCAATATTCAATTAAAAAAAGCCATTCAGTGCAATAAAGACTTTTTGGACATTGCCAACTGCCCTCTAGTTATTGCCATGATACTGTTAATGTCATGAATCTTCAATTAATACCTAACGTAACAGACACAGTAACAAACGTCATGGTATACTAAGAACATTTCTTCTACTGTCTTTTGGATTATACACATCAAAAACAGGTGACACAGCAATATTGCCGTATGTTGCTAATAATAAAAAAATATTTAACATAAACATATTTTTTCTCATTGCAACATAAATGATAACTGTGGTCATCAATGCAAAAGCTACAGCTGGCCCTACATCAGCACCAGTGTTGTGCACACTCTGTGTCCTCACAATGATTGCTTCAGTTGCTTCAGTCTCACTGGTATAGAGCACTATACAAACCAGAATAAATGCAAATCTGTGAAGGCATGCTGCATTCTGCTCAACTTCCCCATCAGACACAGGATGCCTAAGGCTCTGACGTGGGCCCGTGGGATGGAAATGTGGAGGACAATAAATTACCCAACCTAAACAGACAGAGGAAAGAAGATTTGACATAAATATTGTTTTCTTTGATGAACACTCCGTTTCCACATGATCTATGGCTTGCTAAACACATGCTTTGAATAATAATTCTGTTTGGATATTAGACCCTGGATAAGACATATGAATTATCAGATATAAGAACTAATTCTTGCCACATCATGAATGAAAATCTGACACCCCTTTGCTTTGGATTTACCATAACAGCGCCACAATTGAGTTCTTGGATTGCTCTCTGAGTTCAAGAATGAATTCAGTGGATTTTGAAAGGGATTGACCCACTAAGGTGATGAGGTGGTTGCTGATACTGTTGCTGGTGTGTCACATAGGCCAATGCCTGTGTTAGTGCTGTCACTGCTCCCACCTGCAGTTTTGTTGCTCCAAGTTTCCCTCATGTAGAGGTGAGATGTGAAGTTGCAGTTATTTGGACTCTTTATGGCTGGAGCAGAAACCATGCTGTGCTATGCACCAAATGTGGATTTTTTTCATATCATATTGGTGACAAACAACTGACATCTCACATCTTACAGCATTGCATGCTGTCAGATGGATGTAAATCCAGGAAACAAAACTGTGGAATGTCCCTTATACATGGCTTTAGAGGCTAGGTCTAAAGACACCATTTCTTGTCTGATGAATCAGGTTTACCGAGCAAGCAGACAGGAAGACAGACATATGAGATGTGCAGAAAACAATAAGTCCATGTATCCATCATGTCATGTGTCGAAAATGCCAATCACTGCCTTATGTGTTGTGCAGGGCCTTGTCTGAATTCTGGTGACTACATGTTTTTGGCATTTCTACTGTTTCAAAGCAGCATTTCACACTTTGTTCAGATTGTTTATTTATTTATCAGCCAACAGGGTAATGTTACAGAAGAGAAGAAGAAGCTACGGATGTGAGGTTCTACAGCTGAACATCTGATGGCAACAAACAAGAGTTTTAACTTTAAGTAGCTTAAAAACATTGCTAGCACAGTAGCTTAAAAAAAAAAATCTTTATTTGAATCATATACAGTATTTGTGATGTCACCCATAGGTTTTTTAAAAAGCTGCTGCAGATGCTGCCCTGAAGATGTTGATTTTTGGTGGATTTGAGGCAGGCTGAATAAAGCCTGTGTGTTCAAACAGGCCACCTGCAATGACACCTACCTGCCAATCAAAGCGGCCATGCTCTTAATTTACTTATTTACTAAGCCCTTATATCATTTGAACAGGTGAGTTATATACAAATTCCCTCAGTACAATTGTCATGAACAAGGATATTAACTATAGAGACCAAAACCATTTTTTGTACCATGCTGAAAACATGTTTGTTTCTGCTGTGAAGTTAGACATTTTAATATGGGGGTAGCCAGCCTCAAGTGGCCATTTGAGGAACTGCAGTTTTTGGTATTTCTGCATTGGCTTCACTTCACAGCACTGGAGGCTGTTGCCAGATTTAAAAAGGTATTCTCATAGAAAGTGTGATCTCTTTTTCAAAAGAGAAGTGTACAGAACACATAAACATGTACTGTTTAGGCAGATACACAGATAACAGATATATATATATATATATTCACAATTGATTCATAATAACCATTATCATTATCAAGTATGGACAGAATCTTACCACAGTATAATTATTCAAAAGCTATAGTGTTAGCAGCAGTAAAGGGCAAAATAGAGAGTCTATATATGCAGTCAAACCATCTTACACCTTTTCAAACTGCTTCATGCATTCCCCAGAGATTAATAAATGTTAGAAATATGGCACCATCCACCAGCATGCATGTCAACATTATTGCTGCTTGTTTGCCTAAAATTGACAGACTAAAGACTAAAGACTGTTGTTGTTGGTTTTTTTTTGTTTGTTTTTTGGCCACTTGATGAACTAAAGTGATTTATTGTCTCTTGCCAACATATACAGAGTAACATTATCACTGATTGGGAGTCGTGTGGCAGAGTTGTTGTGACACACTTTGATACACTTCATCTTGTTATCTTTTTTTTTTCCATTGTTAATATAAAATATTGTTGAGTGCAGTGGAGTTTTTTAAAGTCGTTAATGTTGACGTATACGTATATACAAGGCTTGGCTCAGTCTGTAAGCTCAAAAACAGCATGTCCCTGTCCTTCTCACTCCTCTCCAATATCTGGCCATCTGAGGCCTCTGTGACAAACACTCACCTTGAGTGCTGAATCACACATCCCTGGGGCTGGCCGACTCTGTCTGATGAATTTTCTTCGGAAAGAAAGGAGGGGTTATCTCGGAGGTCACCCTAATGTGAGCGACATTCATCAAACCTCGCTCCAGAGGAAGTGGCTGAAATTGGAAAACGGAAAAGGTAGTGATTCTTGGAGGTTTGCAGGCAGCAGGGGCACAAAATGGGGGAGAAGGGGAACAAAACAAACAAACAGCGTTAACGCAGAGTCGCATGATAGCTAATGGATTGGAGATATGGCAAGTAAGCAGTGCATGTTTACATGGTGTAAACTGCAGTCACCTCATTCATCACAGTTGCCTTAATATTTCCCTCCAGCAGCCTTTCCTTTCAATTTGGCAGCAGTCATGGCACCTTCCTCCAGTGAGGAACATACACACTGAAGTGAATTAGTGTGTTCATTTGGAGTTATGCATGAATGCACCTTTGCATACGCACAGATGTATTCATACATTATGAATATCCTGTATGTTAAAACATATTTCTTCGTGTGATCGATCACCTTACCAAGCTTTTTCCCCATTCGACATCAAATCATTTGTTTCATTTTGTGTAGTCATTCAATTTTTTTTAGCTTTTCAAATGAAATTGTTCATTGGTCTCCTCACTTTCAGAACCAGATCAAACTATTAGACTGAATCTGTGCTCTACATGTGTAATTTCTATGTGTTGGCATGAATCAGTAATGAATTTCCTAACAGTGACACAACACAGTGGCTCAGTGTACGCACTGTTGCCTCTCAGCTCCCCTGAAAAAAAAAAAAGTATTTGATTTTCTACTGGTGTTTGTTTTGTTCCCACATTCCATAAACATGCAAGTCAGGGGGACTGGAAACTCACAATTGCTCATAGGTATGAATGTGAATGATTGTTGATTTCAGTAATACTGGATAGTCTGCGGGACCCTGAAAGAGAATAAGCAAAGACAATCACTAAATGAGGATTCAGGATGAATATGCACAACAGATAGTGGCAAAACAAATGAATTCTTTTTATATCACGTGTAGCACACTAACACATGTTTTTTACTACTGCATGGTGATTAAGTCTTGTTTGTTTCTTCTGTTTATTTGTGTGCACACCTATGAGTGTCAGCTCACGCGTGTGAACTTGCACGTTCAATCGGCATGTGAGCTTCTTCTCTCACATGGGTATCACTAACATATGAGACCTTGTACCCATTCTGAAGCTGTACCACAGCAAACAGAGCTTCATTACCACCAAGTTGTTGCATATTAATGTTAAAGTTACAATCCCACAGTGGTAAAGCATGTCAGGAGAGCGTTAATAAATTATCAAATAACTTCGCTGTCGAGAGGATTCATTAAGAGTTAGCCGAATTTTCAGGTCAAGTGTATTCATGTCAAACATGCCATCAAACAAACAAAAAAAAAAACATACGATAGTGTTAGCCAAAGGTGGCAAAGACCATTTTTGCACAGTGCATTTGTGACAGCTAGTGAAAGAGAAAGATCTGGGAGAAACAAACGTAATTTGGACAGGATTTGCGGATGATGTGGCCCTTTTCCAAATGGAGTGATGACCACGTTGCCTCGGGGAAGGAAGTGCTAAGTGCTCAAATGTACGAGAGCACAGGCTGGAGTTTAGAGCTGAAACATAGCCTGCAGGAATTTAGGTTGAATTTCAACCTTGTTCACATGACAGCTTATAGAGGAAGAGCAGAAGTGGGGAACTGGAGACGCGAAGGTTGAGCTTTAGGTTCTGGTTAAATAGTGTAGTTCAATATGGCATCTACTCAAAAACTCCCCCAAATGTCCACTGCAGATAGGTCAGCAGAATGTGTATGAATGATTGATTCACTTGTTTCTTTTAGAAAACTACTGGTTATCCTTCTGAGTCTATGTATTGTGCTATGTTTGTATTTGGTTGTAGAACATTGCAGAGTTTTATATATATATATATATATATATACCATTTAAAATATTTCTGTTTTTCACTGTTGAAATTCATCACATAAAATCAGAGTTTACATAAAGATACAGTGGAGTCTATCAACATGGAAATTAATACACTAACACATTATTAAACAGTCTATAACCTTTGTAGATAGTCATCAAAACACTTCTGACGTGCTGTTCAGAGGCATTTATATGATTGTTAGCTGCTGTAAATTCATAACATTTTTTATCATGTTGTGTTTTGTTTGGTTTTGCAACTGTGTTCCCTCTATTTGTTTCAGATACTTGACGATTAGAATATGGTTTTCAGTGCCTTAATTATTTATGAAATATGACACCCATCAAATGCTTATTGTCTGCCAATTGCTTGGAGCCAATGACAATTTTTTTTCCCCCTGTTTGTTGTCATGCAGAGTTCCTCATAGGATGTTGATTGGTCCAAACCAGTGTAGCTTAGATGCAAACACATAGCTTGAAGCCTGATTCTTGGCCAGTTGACTCACTATCGCTATCAGTATAATATTGCGTAGTGTGCTGTGCCACAGTCAGGGAATCCTCCTTTATGTGACCAACAGCAGCATTACAATTAAAACAGCTTTTCTGTGGCTGTGTTTAATACAATGATTTTCCTCTCTGTGTTTCTTTTTCATTACAATTATTATTATTATTTTTTTTTTATCAAGACTTAAAACCCCTGTTGAGTCTAAGACAGGCTGTGTTTTTGATTCACACTTGAAGGAGACTGAGAATTGATTTCCCAGATCAATGATTTGTGTAAGCAATCAGTTATTAAAGATATCTCTTTATATTTTGTACATATTCACCCCAACCAATCATTGTATGATTACAACAAATATACAAATACAAATACAAACATGATAGATGTTTGGTAGTGACACAAAACTTCAACTATCACGTATCTTGTCTCATGACTGTCTGGGTGGTCTGTTACGGGAAAAAGTAGAGACAGAACCAGGATGAGATTAAGAACCATGTTCAGCTGAGGCTTAAAAGAGCAGCCCTGTTGGCTAAACATCCCTCTCTCATGTTTTTCCAAAGACAGTTCCTTTGGGGCTAAATATGGGAAGTAGGTCATCCTTTTTTTTTGGAGCGGCCATTTTCTGTTGGTACAGCATTAATATTTGATGTACATAAAGTCCCGTATGAATGGAGGGAAATATCAACCAGAGGGAAGGGTTTGTAAAGACTATGTAAACACATTACGAACAGGAGCCAGCAGCACTATGACACTGCAAGTACAACATTTCATAATAGTATTTGTATTTCAATGGACATGTATACCAATGAATCAGTGGGGATGATGAGAAGAAATACTTAATTTTTTGCATGCTGATTTAACCCAGAAGAGAAATGTTCAAATGCTTCATATGTATTTGAAAATAATGCAATGGAAAATAGTTTGAAGAAAAATAAAAATCTTTAAGCATTATAAAATCTTTAATATGAAAATGTGGAAGCTTACAAGGATATAAAGGCAGCCAGGCTCATCTGCCAAATCAATACAAGACAAACATTGGAAAGGTTTTGGGGCAAATGTTTGCATCACCCTTGTAAAATCAGGACTTGAGAAATAGTCTCAGGTTGCTTGGTTCTCCCTGCTTTAAGCCAAAAACTGAGAACAGATCAAACAGAGTTAAATCTCCATCACTCTTGGATGTAAGGTGGATGCAAATTAGAGAACATGAGCATAATATGCAATGTGAGGTTCATTTATGGAGGACTTTGTTTTTCAAATGTTAAATAAGACATAAATGATCACACTCTATCCAAAAATACATGGGGGGAGTTTGTCTGGAGTTTATCTTCTCAGATGCAGGACAGGGCAAATCCAGTGAAAGTGCACCTGCATTTGTTTGTATAAAGGTGACTCCATTGATATAATGTAGTCTAGAAGTTGCTGTTAAATATTCACATGCACATGTTTTGCTTTGAAAACACTGTTTAGAAGACTGTAAGCCTTCATTTTTATTATTACTCTAAATTTCATGTATAAACTGGCTCAGACCAGAGTAGGCAGAAAGAGGGCAAAACCCTAGTCACCGTGGATTTATGGTCAGGTTACATAAATTAATGACAAGGGTAAATCCATCCATCCATTATCTGTAACTGCTTATCCTCATCAGGGTCACGGTGGGCAGCCTATCCCAGCTGACTTTGGGCGAGAAGCAGGACACATGCTGGACAAGCCGCCAGCTCATCACAGGGCACAGAGACAAATAACCATTCACACTCACATTCACCCCTACGGGCGATTTAGAGACACTAATTAACCACTTAAGTGAATGACTTTGGACTGTGGGAGGAATTGGGAATACCTGGAGCGAACCCACACGGACATGGGGAGAACATGTAGACACACAGAGGGAGGGTAAATTCAAAAATGTACATTCTCACGGTAATAACAAAGGTGATAAAAGTCTCCTGGAAGTTTTTTGGTCAGTGACAACTATACAAAAAAAATCCATCAAATTGCAAACTCTGTAATGGAATCCAACATAAACAGCTGTGTTACAAACTTAACCCAGTGAAGATAATCACGAATTAGGTATAATAATCACAGGGGTGCTGTATTCAACAAGGTTATCTGCATCATATAGGTGTTTTGATTGTTCTTTTTACTCAGTTTTTATAAGCATCTACCACATTTGACATAAATACGGATATATAGAGTTAATATATGTACACCCAGTCTATAAGAATTGATTTAGCCACTACATATGGATGAGTGAGTGGAAAGTAATAAAAACTGACCTGGAATACCCCGTTACTGCATAATGTCCTCTTCTGTTGTTTTATAATTGAAATGAACTCTAAGCTTGGAGTTGAAACTAATGATAGACAACAGGGTTAGACGTTTCTTATAAAAAAAACAAAAAAACATGTAGCATAAACAAATATAAAGCCATACGATCACTAAAAACATTGGAAGTTGTGAAACAGTTGTATAATTTTAAGATTCATTTTCATTTTAGCAAAAGGACAGACCATTGGACTATTGGACAGACCGTCTGTATTGACTGATCAAACCTATAGAGTAAGCTAAACTTACACAAATCTTATAGGCAAATAAAACTCCTGCATGAACAATTCTGGCTGTGTTATCTCTAGTATGTGTGTCAGTTCTCCCTGAAATAAACAACAAAAGACAATGGATGAGTGAGGCAGTGTTCTTATGCAGTCACATCCTGCAAGGGTGGGAGGAAGTTAAAGTAACAGAGGACATTTGAGTAACATATAATTTGGACTGTGATAAAACAAAGTGTTCGTATCAACATCCCTCTGTAATAAGATAATAATTGGGTTAAAATGTATGCGAGATAATCAAGACCACTCGTGCGTAGTCAATGGACTTGCAGTGTGTAGTGATGTGTAATGTTGTGTATAATGATACATCAATTGCATCGAAGTAACTTCCACAGAGAAACACAGCATTCACTGAAATCCGTGACTTCCTTCTACAGCAAAGCATTTTACATACACCGTGTCGCCCTCTCCCCACCTGCTGAGCTGACACCCTGAGATGTCTCACTGAATATTCATTAAGTGCTGAGCCTGCCTCCACGTCTCCCCCCTGGCTAGAAGCCTAAAGGGACATTTCAGAATATATGTTCATAAAAAGAATATTTGCTTATTTTATGGCTTTATGACAGGGTTAGGCTGTGTGAATATATGCAGCGTGTTGGTTCAGTCCTATAGAATGAACCAACACCTCTCTTAGACAATTTTTTTTAGTGCAGGACGTATTATAATCTACAGTTATTGAAGTTATTATATCAACCAGTTGCTACCAGTTAAACTATTCCGGAGAGTATAAATAACATCATACTGATTTCATGACTTGTCAAAGCACCAAACTGAACAACTCAAAAGTAATGTCTCCTTTGAGTATCACATATCAAATGCCACTAAGATTCACTGCATGACGGAGATAACACACAATGACTAATATAGAGCACCACAGGTAAAAATAATGCATGTTCCATGACAAAATATAACTTTTTTCTTGAATTTTGGATCACTTCACACTTTAAAAATGGTAATTCATTTGATAAATAAACAGCAGTGAACTGTGCACTGCTTTCAATGAGTCAAAATAGAAAGCTTATATTGGTCAACACACAGCAGTGCAGCAGCAATGGCCCGCTCTACAGTACAGTATGTGTTAATGTGGAATTACCCCTTAAAATATAAGTCTTGATTTATAGTTTTGTCTCTGTAATTGCTGTCTTTAAGACTTGTATCATATTTTTCTTTAATGTATTTTTTTTTCTAACCTAAAGGCATGTTGATAAAATAACCTGTGTTTGACCGCTTTTGGCAATGCAACAGCAGGAGCAATGAAAGAGGAACAAACAGTTGTTCAGATAACATAAATAACTACATGAGGCTCAAAGTTCATGTGGCATATTGCTATTTCTCAAACAAGAAAAATGCAGTACGTGGACCAGCTGTTTTTTTCTACGTGTTTTTTGTCCCCCCCTGAGAATTGAAACTTGGTAAGAGCACAGAGAGAGAGAGAGAGAGAGAGAGAGAGAGAGAGAAGGCAGCTGCTGGACCGAGATAGCATGACCTCAAGTTCATAGCCATGGCATAAATCTTGACCTCTCTTGAAGCAGCATGGATGAAGGGTCACAGTGTGCCTGGGTCATCATCACATATAGATGTCAAGGGCCAAGAGAGACACTTACCCTAATACCCCCCTACCATTCCTATTCTACACTCTAGGTGCTCTTCACATTGATTTTCCCTTTGAGGTGAAAGCAGTATGATGTGTTCAGCTCAAGCCCACTTCTGGCAGGCTGCACTAAAGAATAGGTATGCCAGGTTAAATTTCAGCACACTTAAAAAACAAAAATGCTGTCAGCATTTTAGACTGTATAAAGGAATCATTTTCAGAGGTTGTGCAGCTCACACTAATGTGAGTTGATGTGTTGAGAGTTGTCCAGGTATACTGTGAGTATTTGAATCTAAGAAGATATAAACATAGATGTATAAGGAAAAAAAACTAGTAGAAAGCTTTCTGAATCTGACCCAGATGAAAAACATAAACAGACTGACAGCAGCTGACCATAAGCTCAGTGTGAGCTTGTAAGATATGGCACTTTGCTGTTTAATGGAATGGAGATGTGCCCTTAGATTTCTTTAACCAATAACGGGGCAAAATAAGTCACTAAAATAAAAATGGTGTATGGGAAGGGCAGAAGGAGGGTTGTGAGAATGAGGCAGGGGTGCAATATAGATACTCAAACTTTCATTTGTCTCTATAGCAACATGTTTTTACTTTGATTACTGAGTGAGATACCACTCATTGTTCAAATCTTATTAAAAGTAAGGAAGGAAATGTTATTTCCTCAAGAGTAATTGAATGAAACAAAGCTTGAAATATGAGCCGTATTCAAATACTTGGAAAATAAATTGCGATCTGATAACTAATGCTTTCTAAGTTTATTATATTGGAGAAATATTTACTATTTGCACACCAACGGAAAAGAATGAAGTGGCTCCTTTCATATTGAATTTAAAATATAAAATATAAGAAGCATCCTTACATCAGCTGCCAAAAGTCTAAATGGATCTTTCACTTTGTACAACCCCATTTCCAGACAAATTGCTATATAAAACATGTACATAGCCCAAAGGAGAGGATGTCCATAATTTCCAAAAACTAAAATGTAGACTTGTCAGAACACAGCATACTTTTCAACTTCAAACTGTTGGACTATTTGCTCATGCAGTCTTTCATACGGTGGTGAAATCTCGCCCCATCCTTGCTTGTGAACAACTGACTTGACTGCCTTTCGAGGATGCCACTTTCATATCTAATCATGATACTACCAATGAACAATTAAGCTTGTGGAGTGTTTCAAACTGGTGTTTTTAAGCCCCTTTTGTTGCCCCTGTCTCAATTTATTGTATATTTACAAAAAAGTTTATCAGTTTGAACATATTTTGTCTTTGGACTGTATTTAGTTGAGTATAGGTCAAAAAGGATTTGAAAATCAATCCATTCTTTTCATTTATGTTTTACACAGCATCCAAACTCGTTTGATATCAGAGTTGTAGACTGACTCACCTCCTTCTGCCCTCAATATGGTCTGCCTTCCTTCATTTCATGTGTTGGAATTCTTCTTATTTAAAAGACCAGAGAAAAGATTAAAGTGCCTGAATTTCTTATTTTGTGTGTTATTTTGTCCACCTGTAGCAGTTGATATCAGAACATCTGAAGCAATAGTAAATTTGTGTGATTTTTTTCCTGGTCTGACCCAAAACAATTCACTCTGGCACAACCCTGGTCTGAGGTCCACAGCTAACAAACATTTTCAGCTGTGTCTAGCCTGCAGCTAGTATTTCTAATATCAAATTAGCCAACGCTGTCTGGCAAGTCTTGCAGTCAGTTGCTGCTGTAGCTGGCAAATTATTTCCATCCGTCCTTGTTTATAATTCTGTTGTAGTCAGTAGTAATAAATTAATGGGCAACCAAGTGGCTCAATCACAAGCAATGTCACCTCAAGATTCTTGATTTTAACCCTAACCCAGCCTGCTGAGGCCCTTTGCCTGAGGTCTTTGCATGTTTTCCTGCAGTACTGAACTAATTCTCAGCACAGTGCATTTGAGTTTGTATGAGAATCCTCAAGAACGTGATAAACTTGGCTCAGGCTTGTAACAACATAAGGAGCTGACATACACACAGAAAAAGCCAAAGCCAAATTTGTTTATTAAATTAACAAAAAAAGATGGAGAGAAGACAGGGTGTAAAGGCGTAGATTTATAGTTAGTTGTGTGAGGCATGTATGGATAAACATAAGTATGAATGTTGTAAGAAATGCAAACTTGAACCAAACAAAGAGTGTGTGGATGCCATGATGAAGGCGGTCGCTCTGACAACCCACCGAGTCTCCTGCAACAACAGCACAGCAGTACAAGTAGCTGTCACAACCCACACTGTCGTAAGTCAGTTGCACTTTGCCACAGCTAGTCAAACAATATAGTTACATAAAGTGAGATTGTCTAGACTGAATTAAGTATGCAATGCTTCTATATCAATCAAATGGCGGTGTGTATTGAGGCTGCTAATGCACAGAAGCCATGAGTGGGTGGGGGAAAGTAACAAGCCAGGAGGAGTTGTTGTCAAACTCACGGTGGGAGGCATATTTCCAGACCCTGTATGTATTACAGTAAAAAATGATTAAACTGAAAGGTTTGGCTGTACTGTTTTGCCTTACAGATGCTCTTCACTCCAGGCGGAGTATTGACAATTAGTCTAACTGCAGTTTTGACTCTGACAAAGTGGTTGTAGTCAGTTTTTTGTTCCTCCCACTCAGCCACCAAGTGTTCAGGGTTACTGGACTGAGAATATGAAAGTTCATTGCCTTCTATTATTTGCTATCTTCAATTAATTTTTGGATATTTTTTTTTTTCGTTATTAGATAGAAAGCTGTAGAGAGCTAACAGCAAATAAGGGGTTGCCATGAAACAAAAGTTCCCCATAGGACTCAAATCTCAGACATAACATATAAAAAGCACTCAAAATAAAGTGTTTCTCTTCAGCTATTTAGAAATGAATTTCATGATTTTTTATTTATTTATTTATTTTTCAAATTATGGTCAGGTTACTTCTCTTTTTTACTTTTCAGAACTGCAATGCATCCAGGCCTTTTGACATGTATTGAAAAGTTTGGAGAAAACCATCATATTCTGAGAGCCTTGTTTACAGTTTTTTCACCACTGGGTAACAGTGTGCACATAACAACAACAAAGAACATTTCTTGTATCTGACACTGAAAAGAATACTTTCAAATAGCCAGCCCAGACCTATCTTGTTAGAAATGATGACAATACATTCTTCCACTAAAAATATGTTTTTAGAAACATTGTTAAAGGCCTAGTGTGTACAGTGTGTAAGTTTTAGGGGCTATACATACTACATTACAACATCCATTCCCTATATATATATAATATACTATATTCTATTATATATATATATATATATATATATATATATATATATACTTTAATGTTCAATTTTTTAAGCCACCACTCCAAAGAAATGGGGAAAGAACAGTTTTTAATAATTCAGTGTAAGAGCTGCTCCAGGCGTATTGCAGCCCAGTAACCCTGAATACATCTCTGGGCTATACACCCATTTATCAATTACTGTGGAGCTTTTCAGGAGTCTAACATTAACCTCTAAGAATAATTGCACTCATCCATGAGAATCCTTGTTAGTCATTTAGAACATTAAAACTGCCCATCCACTTTAGCTCTTTGGGATTGTAGAGAAGCTATTTTAGCTACATTAATAAAATGAAAATGGCCTCAGCATCAGAAAGAAGACTCTTTACTTTTGATTATGCAGAGTTGGACACTGGAATTAGTATATATGTTTGGACTGTGCAATGTTGATAACACTTATTAATAATATTCATAGCCTATGGGAGGGCATAGTCATGGGGGGGGGGGCAAAGGGCTTTAGTGTAAACTTGTAAAATGATATGCTCTGCAAAATCTTTGATGCGCTTACTGTCATGACTGGATGTTAATCCCCCATCTTCTTGCTGAATTAAATATTTTGATTTAAATAACACTGAACTGAACAGAACTTGTAATTTTGTTCAGAGGTGAAAATTGATGTCAGAATTTATCCTGTATTGAAGACACATGAATAATCTACAACTGTTCCTGAAGTGGCCATGCCCATTATATAAAACAAATGTTATGCATGAAGCTATTAAATGACATATAATTACCATAGACAGTGTCCAACATGGACACTGTATCCGTAACATCATCCATAGGATTCTGAAGAGGCATTGTAAACAGAATGTGGTGGGTCTGGCCTCTGCATCTTGGCAGTCCTGCCACCTAAATATGGCTAACTAAATATGGAAAATCTAAATATGGGCAAAGATTTGAGAGTTGAGGTTGGAGGTGAGGCCTGGTTGAACAAATACCCTACCTGTGATGGCACCCACATGTCACTCAAAGTGGTGACTTATATAAAAAAATAACCTCAGTACAGTTGTCATGACCAACGTTACCACTTGATAATTACATACCACCTGTGAAAATTTTCAATTTAATCTACCCGCATAAACCCGAAATCCACTGAAAAACACAACACAATGTGCATCTATTTGTAAGCTCTATACTTTCACTCAGAATCCACCACTTGGGGGAAATGTCCCTTCCTTCAAAGTGTATTTGAATGAATGATGAATGAGGATGTTTGGGGAATGGCTAAAGAATGAAGGAGGAAAAGCCAAAATGTCTTTCTGCATTGACAGCAACATTTTCCCTGAGAGGGTTTCTAGTGTGTTAACACTGACATCTCATTGGAGCTTGAAATTCAATTTAAGTTAAAATCCAGCACAGGAAGTCAGTGGTTTGACAAAACGGTCGTTTATCAATCAGCTTTGTCAGTGACATCCTTTGAGTGTGCGTGAGTAGCACAGTAAACCGAGTGTTTCAACACTGTGTCCTGCAAAATGAGATTTTAAGGATCCATATAAGTGTTTTAGCATGTTGAAGTCTGTGTGTGTTTGCTGCTGTCCATTTTCCACAGCATACTGTGTGCTTTGTTAACCTCTGTGTGTCTTACAACCTCTTGGTGAAGGTGCTCTGTGACAGGTAAAAATAAGTGGCACAAATAAGCAGCTGGTGACTCCGCATGTATTGGAAGAGACACATTGCAGTCTTATCCCTCCCCAAGCTAACAGTGGAAGACTGTAGTCCACAGGGGAATTGGTTATTCCTGTTTGGGCAGGAACAAACTCTTAACTGTAAGTACGGTGGATCAAAGATAAACTACAAAAAATATATAATAATAATTGTTCACTTTTGCTTTTAAATAACATTGAATTGAATATTGGCCATAATAAGACATTATATATATGAGATCCAAAATTTCACATGTGAAAGACTCCTGAGCATGTCAAAGCCTGTGGCTATTGAATGCTCTCAGCCCCGCCTCTGTTTTTAACAATGATAACAGTAGGAGATAGCTGTATTTTTAAAGGAGAGGTTATCACTGATACTACCTCTTCTAATGCAGCAGTGATGGGGCACAAGTAAGTTTGATTAATGGTGTACCTTGCTGATCCTGTGCCACTATACGTCTTAAAATATTGGCTGTTAAATCCTCAACCAATTTGGTATTAGAATATTTTGACAGAAATACAGCAGTTGATACATACACAAATACATTTATTGACAATTAATCAATGAGTCAATGTCTGATGAAAATTAGAAATAAAGTAAATTACATGGTTTAATCACATTTTTTTTACCAGCTGAAATAGTGCATGATAACCGGACACGCAGACTGACAGAGTAACAAACTCACAGGCGCCATGTTTGTTTAATTACTTAAGATTTCTGTATTACACCAACAAAAAGCGAGCGATGAATGTTAACAATGCATCACACAAGACAGGGCCAAGATTTACAGTAATGAACCCAAATGCGCCATGCTACTCTCCAAGGGCAAAGTGGAGCCATCACTGCACTTTGGGAGATTAATGCTGAGTTTACAGGTGACCTTCGCTGCTGAGCAAGGACACTGCCCTGTGCGATAGGCCTAATTTTAGAAATATTGCTGATATTCCTCTGTGTAATTCTGCTCACAAATCTATTTGTGTATAGCCTATTATTCATGTTCTATGCATGTTGGACTGACAGCAACTGCATTAATAGTGACTAATGTAGAACAAATTGATCTGCATAATATTAATAATTAACCAAGCATATTTTAATTAGATAAATTAGAGAAGCTCAATGTTGTCAAAGACAGTTGTATGAAAGGGTGTTTCTATGTGTATTTGACATCTCACCAAACAGACACATACAAGAGTAAATGAATTACAGAAGGAATGTAAACAGATTTGTTTAAACTCCCCATGAGTAGTCCACAGAAGCCTCACAAACTGAAAAAAAACTGAGTGCATTAGCCTGTGTATTGTTTTAATTTGTATTCTCCATGACTCCAATACTTAGTTGATCATATTAACATGTACCGCCTATGTAGCCAGACATGTCTCACATACATTACATGCATGCAGTAGACGCAATGCTTACTGGGTAATGTTTGCTAAAAATGCAGTGCCCAGCTGCTGAAAAATTGTTGAACCTCTTCTTAAAAATGAAAGAATTTACTGTATTTGTGGGATGTTTTTAAAAGATTTACACCTTCAACAGGACACAAAGGGCTTAAGGCTTAGAGCCACAAACAGGCAGGGTAAGTAGGTGAGTACTGAGAGCTGGACTAATGCATTGTTGTTTTTGGTCTTTTCATGGGATTTGTTAATGGCTAAAACATAAATTATCAACGTTATCCTTTAATTTCATATTTTGGTCGTGTTCTTAAGTCTCTCTATAGACACCGTTTTAATACTTTTTTGTGCAGGTCTTATAATAGTAGTCACATGGAGCCATAATTCTCACTTTTGACATTATTTGAAAACAAATATTCAGTGAACCTGAAACCATGGTATGTTTGGGGCTAATTGGTGAAAATGCACATATTTCTCATTATACTGACATTAAAGCAATGGAAAAAAATGTATCCTCTGACTGTATTAAACCAGTCCACAATGGAAACTGGTTCATGTGATTCATCAAGAAGAACTCAGTAAACAAAGCAGTGTGGCAGAGGGATAAAATCTTATATGGTCAATTTAAGAATAGGTTTATTGTGCATAGCATTGTACAGTGTATGTGTAGGAGTGACATTATTGACTACTTAATCCATCCTTTAGGTGTACAATATAACAATGGCTTTTTGGAGGTGTGACCTTCTCAAATGGTGGAGGACAGTCCAAGATTTATGTCACAGTTGAGAGCTTCTGTTGTGAGCCCTGACAGACGGATAATCCTGTGGTTTAAACTTGGCAAATATTGATCCCGTGGACCTCAGTGGCAAGCCTCGAGACCTGAAATTGAGGGAAATGGATTACTCTGCAGAGTCAAAAAAAAAGGAGATAAATGAGGAAGTGCAAAATATACTATCTTGACCATCAAGCTAGATAACACATCGTGAGGAAACATATACATTAATTCTCAGGCATCCCATTTGGAGTTATTGCATGCTCTTCTTTCAGTAGAGGATTGTCTTGTCGCTCTTAGCATTCAGGTTTAAATGCCGGTTCTCCTCATCCATCAAAGCAAGCATTCCCCTGTCTCTTATTGGCATTAACCTCAATAACATTGCCACACATAACAAGGCTTTATAGAAAATGATGCGATGGCGGAGGGTCATTGCAGTGACCTTATTTTTCTTTTAGTTAGAAATTGTCTTCTCCTTGTCCAGTTTTAAAATAATCTGGACTTCAGAGCCTTGATCATGCAGCTTTTATAGTAGCACTGTTAAATAATTTGAAGCTCATTTACTTCCGATGACATAAGAGAGGATTGCTATTAATAACATCACTTTTTAAATATTATACTTAGTTGCATGTGAAATAAATGTATTCATAAAAGTATTGAAGCTAGTTGAGATTCTTTTGTCATGGTCTGCTCATATACTTGTTCTGGAGCTTTTGACCTGATCACATTGTACTCACCAACATGTTAGGGCTACTCAGTTGTCACCGGAAATGTAGATGCTCAAACCTTCCATTCTTTTGAGCACCTCAAGGACTCATCTGTGTTGAGTTTGCGGTTGAGCTTGACAATTCATTCTTGACCGAAAAAAGTCTCAGCTAACGGTTCACTTGTTACACTGCTGATCGTACATATTCATATTATTATCATATACATATTATTACGTGGTTTTACATTACATTTACATTTAGTCATTTAGCAGACGCTTTTATCCAAAGCGACTTACAGAAAAGGGAACATTCAAGGTCTAGTGCGATAAGAAGCGTTAGTGCAGCAATAAGTGTGAGTGACAATTCTTTAGGAGTAGATTTGTTGTTACGACTATACATAAGGGTATGAAAAGACGTAACATAAAACCAGATTTTAAGGTTATTAAACAAAAGTATTTTATTAAATGAAAGTTCAGATTGTTTTAACAAAAGGAGGTGAGGCAAAAGGGAACTAAGGGCGAGCGAGTGCTGTTAAACGAACAAACAAATATAACAAAAAGAGAACTCTAAACAGAGCCTATATTATCTAAGTAGCAAACAAAAACGAGAAAGAACAACCTTACTAATTAAGCTACTATCTAATAACAAAAAACACATCAAAAACAGCACTCCTAAACTAATGGGTCTAACAGAAATCTTCTCACGTGTAATCAGTAACTATATCAAACTAAACCCTGCCCAGTCCCAGACAAAATCAAACACCAAAACCTTCACAGTTACGAAATACAAACAAACGAGTATCATCAGATACGTATAAACGAGGCGAGCTCACGAACACCACACAAACAACGAGTGAAGCCGCCACGATGCTCGGGCGGCTGCCGTTTAAATGCCTGTGATGCTGCCGCATGGGCCCTCTCATTGGTGGCGCGGAAAGGATGCCGCACCAATCCTGGCCCTGCACAGCCACGGACATGTTGTCCCCGCCTCCTCCAGTTGGGGCCAAACAGGGACCGGCAATCGCACACCAGCATTTACCTAGGGGAAAACACTACACACCCACATATGTGCCAGGGCGAAACAGCGGCAGCCGTAACATTTGTCATGTAGTGCTAGGAGAGAAGGTATTCTCTGAAGAACTGGGTCTTCAGGAGTTTTTTTAAAGGTAGAGAGGGACACCCCTGCTCTGGTAGGAACTGGTGGTGTGTTCCACCAATGGGGAACAACAAGCGAGAAGAGTTTGGATTGCCTTGAACAAACAGGTAGGCAGAGCCAGGTCTAGTTCATTGGACGAGCTCAATGGTCGTGAGGTAGCATATGCCTGTATAAGGGCGTTCAAGTAGGTAGGTGCAGTACCAGAGACAACTTTGTAGGTGAGCATTAGCTAAATGAATTTAATGTGGGCTGCAACTGGTAGCCAGTGGAGCTCGATGAGCAGTGGGGTGACATGTGACCTTTTGGGTTGATTGTAGACCAGGTGCACCGCCGTGTTCTGGATCATCTGAAGGGGTTTCACTTTGCAAGCTGGAAGGCCCGTCAAGAGGGCATTACAGTATCTTGAGATAACCATATCTTTTGTCAGGAGTTGAGTAGCATATTGAGTTAAGTAAGGTCTGATTTTTCTGATGTTGCGAAGTGCAAAGCAGCACGACCAGGCAACTGAAGCGACATGATTGGAAAAGGGTAGTTGGTCATTTATCATAACCCCTAAGTTGGGGTGGGGGCAAAATACAGGTAGTCAATTTTTAAGTTGATGTCATGGTGTATTGTAGGTTTGGCTGGGAGGACCAGGATGTGGTGGCTAGGTTAGCACTGTATCTTCACAGCAAGAAGGGATCTGGAGGCCTTCCTATAGCTGGTTAGTTCATGGTTGGGGCTGGAACCTTTCTGTGTGGAGTTTGGATGTTCTCCCTGTGTCTGCTTGTTCACTCTAGGTACTCCAACTTCCTTCTATAGTCCAAACACATGCAGGTTAATAGGTTAATTGATTACTCTAAATTGCCTGTAGGCGTGAATGTGAGCGTGAATTGTTGTTTGTCTCTATGTGTCAGGGCTGTGATGAACTAGCGAGTGGGATCATCTCCAGCCCCCCGCAGCCCTACAAAGGATAAGCGTTTATAGATAATGGATACATTTTATGAATGTATAACACTTCACAGTGACAGACTCAGGCTGTTGGAGCGGCAGGTGCGAAAAAAAAGGGCACTCTGGAGGGAACTCTGTCACATTTTCTCCACCGGAAATGTACCACAGAAGTGACTTTTTTTTCTTGAACACTGGGTCACTGTGGGTACTTCATCATCTACCATGGAGGCACCTCACAGTGGGCACTTTTACTGCATTTTTACCTAACATTGGTTACTGACTAGTATTCTGTGACACCAAAGTTAAGGGTGAGACTAGAGCTGTAAATGACCTATCTATTAACCTATGATCTATCTACCTATAAAATACAGTGCAGTCTGCTTATACACCTGGCAGATTGATAGCAAGCAACAACTCGACCGCGCTTCCGTGTCAGTGTACAAAAAATTGTCATTTTCACACTATGACTGTAGTAGGAAAATAAATGTATAAATAAACTATTTTGTTGAGTGATTCTCAACAATACAGTGCACTACCACTCCATTTTGGTGTTAAAACATATCTTTCTGAACTCCATCCTCACCTAAAAGGTGCAAACACACTTGTGATGCATTAGTTCACTTAAGCTGGTCATTCAGATATTGAAACTGATCGGTACATTGAAATATGCATCTCAAAGTGGATAAAATGTGAATCTACTTCAGTTACATAAATGCAACAACTGCTGTGTCTATTATCTGATCTACCTCGCACTACTATACACTACTGCACACTGTGTGTGTGTGTGTGTGTGCATGCCTACAAGCAGTTGTTTTGATTAACAGGCAAATAATACAAACTAACATTAAATTAATACATACTCTCTCATACATTATTAAAACTTATGTGTAATGCAATGTATGTAATGCTGATGCTGCAGAAGAATTTCCTTTTATACCAATTCATAAACAATTTATAAGAGGTTCAGTGTTCATGCAGGGGGTTAAATGGTAGTACATTTATAGTACATTTTTCTTACACCACAATTGAGTTAACTCATTATGGGACATTCATGCGTGTGATTGCTGTTCAGCTCACATGGCATCTGAATAATTCAGTATTTTCAAAGGTGTTTGCACTTCCTTTGTTACATATGAATGAAGCATGTTCAATGTGATGAGCAGTATGTAAAGTATCTTTTATCATCTGTAATCTACATTAACAAAAGTATATTTGTAAATCACATTATAGCAAATTCAATATCTTTATCCCACTGTGATAACAAACAGAAACAGCAGCCAGGCATACACCATATGCTTTCAAAGGTCAGGATCACCAGCCCAGCACACTTTGAGCAGTTAGGGTTCAGTTCCTTGTTGAAGGGCACTTCAGTATGTTGATGGAAACCATATTGCAAAATCCTCCAGGGAGTAGTTCACAAGCCACAATGCATTTGGATGGGGGGTATGCTTTGAGCACCAGCTGGATGCAGGGAGGGATTGGTTTTCTCTTGACATTGCCAGTTGGCACACCTGTCCGTGAATCAGGTTAATTGGCTCAGAACAAGTTAAAACTCTCTTATTCACTGATATAGTTGAAGAGACTCAGAGGATAAGAGAGAGAACATAGAGGCATGCCAGTTAGAAAAAGTTTATTTTCTACAACTAAGCTCTGGAAAAAGTTCAGTCAGGATGTACATTGTTTTGCATATAAGCTTGTAGGTACATTTTTGGAATTTAATTATAGTTTTTTGTCATTTATTTTTCCATCCTGCAGTTACCTCCACATGCTCACCTTAAGTTCCTTGTTGTCATTATCCGAGGTTTTCAACTGTGGCATCAGCTGCTCACATCTGTCCAATAGCACAGAGACACCCCTACAATCTTAGCCTAGAGTCTTGCAGGGAATTTATCTTGCAGCAGCTCAGAGCCGATGCTACTCAGTCAAGAAAGAATCTCCTTGTAGTCCAAGTGCCAAATACTTTATCAATCCATTATAAGAAACAGCTATTTTTACTTAATGCATGTATTTCCTGAGTTACTGTTTAGGCAACTGTGTCATCTTTGGTCCATGCAGACTCTTGTTGAAAGTCACTTTGATGGCAATGTGACATACTGAATTAAGTATTACCGATGATGTAAGGACTCAAATTAGCTAAACCTTTCAATTATAAATAATATTATTGAAATGTTACCCCTTCACTCTTAACCTAATTCATTCCAGTTTCCAAATTATAATATCTGTCAAAATAGTAAAGAATATAATCAATATGTTGATAAAAATAAGTAGGGTCAGTACAGAAAACCATGACAGGCAATGACATCCATCCATTTCCATAGCACTGTAAGTACTATTTTACGTCCATAGAACAGTCTCCCTGGTCGGACTCACAAGAGGTATTGGTTGAACAGCCAGGAAACCTCCATGCCAGATCCCCAGTCTATCACAGGGAACTGCACATAAGTGCAGATGAATACAGAAAGCCCCAGTCACACCTACTATATGGGCAACTTAAACTCTCTAACACACCTGGCATGCAAACTCTGGAAATAAATAAAATCACCCAAAGGAACCAATGCAAGGAAACAAGGAAATTTTCCACACTGTGGAAAAGACCAGGGCTGAGCCTTGAGAATCTGATGATTAGGCAGAGCATTCCAACGGCCTAAGGTGCAGGTATTGACAGTGGAAAGCTTTTTATAGAAGCCATTTTGTCAATCAGATATCGCCTCTGTTGTTAACAAATTGAGTTTTATTCTCAAGTTCCTTTTGAAATACTTTATTACCCACAACCTTTATTGAGTTCTTACCTTACAGACTGACAGCAGATGGGAAGCGGTTAGAAACATTAAATACTTCAAAGTTGTGCATGGCCACCACATCAGAATGAAGACATTTATGTCAGCATGTTTTAGTTTTTTTCTGCATGTTGTAGCTGTTATGCTGTATTCACATTGTAACAGAAAAACAAGTTTCTTGTACCATGTGTTCCAGGTTGCTGTGTTGAAAATAATGCATTGTATGGTAAGGTAATTTATTTTTCAAGTGCCATGCACTGTGCCCAGCCCCCATAGACGCTATGAGACACATAATTTGAAATCTTTTGGTGTATAAAAAGACCTCTATGAATGACATTTTGAAATGACTCATACAAGCCTCATGAGTCATATGAACACAGTGACACTGTAGCTAAGCTGGTCTAGTGAAATAATGGCCAACCAGCATATAAATGTCCTTTGAAGATGTATTTTCCCTGTCTTCCGTCATCATATGACAAGAAAATAAAAGACATAAAAAGCATAGAATATAATCAAACAAAATGAATAAAGCGTATACCACTGTCCAAGTAAAACCACACCAATGGACATTATACACAATATAAATCAATTTTAAGAAAAATAATTAAGGTTGGATGGGACCTTCCTTCCTCTGCATATATGTTAGTTGTCTTACCCCCGGCGCTTTGCATCAGCGTTACGTCATTACGAGTAATACACGGCCATCCTAGTCAATGTATCAAACCCCCACCTGCTCCCTAGTGGTCAGTTTGAAACACATCTCAGACGCATCTCAATGCTCGACTACACATGACTTAAGCGCCTGTTCTATTTTTGACGCCTGACAGGAGCAGCATGCGTCAATTTACACAGACCACCTCGAGCGGGCGGAAGCCTGACACAGAAAAAGCAAAGAGAATCCGTATAATATAGTATAGTACAGTATTACATACTATATACACATATAAAATACATAACCATACACCTGAAATATCTTCTATATATTTCATGTAGAGATTTGAAATATCAAATAGTGTAATGGACCATGAAAATGTGAAAGAAAAATGTATTGCATAATAAATGCATGCTGTACAATGCATTATACACATTTAAGATAAAACACATTTACACATAAAATTGCTGCAATTGTTTTGTTACGAACTGCCTCACGGAATGTGAAGAGAAGGGAGTCCATGCAAAGGCTGTACTTTGGAAATGTAATTTAGTGAGAAATGTATTAAAGTTAAAACTAACTACAAGTGAACAATGGGGTGTGTAGATCTGCAATGGAAGGAATGAATGTTGGTTGATGTGCCATGAAGAAAATGTCCAACTTAAAATACTGTAGAAACATTAATTTACTTTAACAACGTGAAACAATTATTGATTTGTAGTACAAAACAAATCTATTCTGACATTTATATATATATATATATTCAAACACGGAAAATTGCTGCTTTTCTTAGTGGTTAAAAATATACTCTGCTCTTATTCTCTCTCTCTCTCTCTCTCGTATTTTGTTGAATCTGTGAAATTACAAAAGAAAGAACTGTCCTATATTGTGGGAGCACACACAGAACTATTCACAATTTAGCTGCAGCCAAGCTAATCTTGGCAAAGCTAAGGCAAATACAAAACAACACTTCTGGGCTGTGTTCCTATCAACTGAGTAGCCTCATCCAAATGCAAGGAACAAGTGATTAGACAAGTGCGCCCAAATTGACTAAAACCTTGCAACAATACACTAACAGTGCCTAACAGTGCAAACAAAAGGGACATAATTCTTCAAATAATTAAATCACAGATGTGCTATAAACAAATAATGTTCCCACTGATAAATCAACTGTCTAACATTGTTTTCTACATTCTGGCTACTGTACAGGTATTACTGTGTGAGAGTAATTATGATTTGAGTATTTTGCTTTAGAGGTATTTATTGGATAACCTTGAATTTAGCCTGCTTCCATTAATTATTATAATAGGACCACCTACCCAGTAATAGATATAACAAAGTCTGACAATTAAGTGTTCATTGAAGTGGACACATTGGCTTTCAGGACTGCTGTCAAAGCATGTTAACTCATAAATGTTTTTATTTTTTATTTTTTTAATTCATCATATTCATGATAATTAATCATTTATCATTTATTACCTGTTTATCTCCATAATTCAGCCTCCTGGGGCTTTGTGGGGTCTGTGGGGAAAGCAAAGAACCACATTAATTTTGTATAGCACCTTTCTTGTAATGATTATTTTCAGACAAATATGTGAAAATGTGTACAGATGCATTGGCTACTGATATTGTGTCATACACCTAAGCATCACCCTCTATGGCTATAAAATAAAGTCTGCAAAAACACAGTGTGCAAAAAAAAATGCAGTACCTCGATTGGCCACTTGAACCTGGCTATAAAACAAGATAATTTTGTAGGCTTCCATATTAAAATGCCCAAGTTCACAGCAGAAATAAACTCACCCAATCAAATTATTATTAAGGCTCAAAGTTATGCATAATTAAGAGCATGGACACTTTGATTGACAGGTAAGTGCTGTCATGGATGACTTGGTTGAGCACCCAGGCTTAATTAAGCCCACCTGAGCTCCACCCATGCTCTGTGTCTTGGCCCATTTTTTAATTAGCTGATAGCCAGCAGAGACAGGTCTACCAAGATGGTCACTGCAGGTCTTTAGAAACCATCACAGATAACAGCATGGATACTACGTCCATTGTCATTTATACAGTCTGTGGTTTTATCCCTGAAAAACATAGTGTTCTACGGATTAGGATCTTTTGCTTGACATGCACATTAGATTTTACAGGCACGGGAAGAGGCAAGTATTGTACAAACATATTTCATCAACTGCTTTAAAACTCTCTACAGTGTTTAGTAGCGCTGGGTACCCCTCAACAGTGTTGATAAGCACTTAACCACAGAATATCAAATTCATTGTTTCCTCTCTACTCCTGCTTCATAGATAATCATTTTTAATCACATAGTCACCTTAAGCTCATGATGCAGGGAGGGCATTAGCATTTTTTTAATGATGCCTACTGATATACTGCTGCCTACAGTACAGTAAACATCACAACACACTGTTAACTATTTGTGTATACTATTTGTGTACTATCTCCGTATCTGATGTGGATGTCCAAACAGCTTACATGCAACACATGGAAAGAGATCAAAGACAGGGGGCATTCTGGAAAACCATATAAGAATTGCTGAGGAAGCACCTCATACTTATTGCATCATAATACTAGAAAAATATATCATAGTAGGCCCCTGGAGCAGTTCCTTGCAGAGACAGTACGGATAGGATTGTTTTCTGCCTATTTGTCGCACACAGCTGTTCATATTCTTTGCCTTTTACAGCCATATTGTGCATATAAATAAATATTGTATGGACTGTTGTTTATTGACTTTAGGGAACAGTATTGATAGGCTTCACAGTTATTAGTACCTTCAGATTCTTTCAGAGTTCTCTTCAGATCAGTGTTTCAGTATCATGCACTGTAGAATGTGAACAGTAGACTAACTCATTTTGTTTGTTTGTTTGTTTGTTTTGTTTCCTCATAGCAACTTGTGTTTTATGAAAAATGTGTTAATGAATGGTGTTTCCTGATTAGGGGCTGAAAAAGGAGCACTCGGTGAGCTGTATGGGAAAGAGCAAACTCTCTGTCTAAAACCAAGAACCAGCTGTCAGGCAAAATGCTCATTTTCTCTCTCTTTTTTTTTATTTCTCTGGGGCTTGGTGGCAAGAGGCCACAACCTCCAGCTTCTTGTGGCAGATCCCAAGGTGTTTCCCAGTCAGGTGGGATCCTCCAACATGTTCTGGATTTGCTTGAACTATCCCAGTTAGATGTGCCTGGAATACTTACTGGGAGGTGTCCAGAAAGCATCTTGACCAAATGCCTTAAACACCTCAATTGATTCCTTTCCACATGTAGGTTCAGCTATACTCAGACCAGCCTCGTGCTCAGAGTGCATTCAGACACTGTAGGAAGAAAATTTATCTTAGCTGTCGCAGCCATGGTCTCTGAGGGTTATAAGCACATGAAGTAGACTGACTAGTGAGATTGAGAGCTTTGTCTTCACCAAAATATTCACGTGCAAAGGCTTTTTACTGTGAACACCATCTGCTTGTCAGGTTTAAAATTAAAAATTTAAATAATTCAGCTCTTTAATTGGACAAAACTTTAATTGTGTGTATGTATGTACAGTACTATGACCAAAAATTATAATGTCACAGGTTTTTTATATATTACAACAACTAATTAGTTTGTGAAACATTTACATAGAGGAGCTGACGAGATTAATTATTCACAGCTTAACGGATCTTTGGAAAAATATTGCATGTGGAAAGGTCAGAATAATATATACATATATGTACTAATATGTTCAAAGTAATTTATACATCTCAAATAATGGTGAGCAACCAATGAATTCCAAATGTTTTATTGAATTAATTATGTTTTATTGAATGCATTGTTGTAACATGTTACCAGCATTCACTTCCTTGCATTCTGATTATGCTTATTTGAAGAAAAACCTTTTAAGGGAGTGTGTAGGTTCGTGGTGTTTTGCTGAAGGACACACTTTCGTGGCTGTGGATGTCTTGAGCAGATTTTATTCATGCGAGTAGTATTGTTACTTGCTATATTGAATACAGTATATGAATCAAAGAAAAAACAAAAAATCACAACTAAGAATTTTTACCGCATAAACAAACCAGCAATCAAACACAGGGTTGAATTCATTTAATTATTTATGTACTGACCTCACACAGCAAAGCAAGACCTGCTATATATAACTGGTTAATGCATTGGTTCACTCCAAATAAAAACATTCTTAAGTATGACTCCTCTACAACAATATAGCTTGCTTCCACTATGTTGTCTTGTTTTTTGCAGCACACACTGAGTGCATCTACTCTTTAAGTTGTAGTATGATTGCTAAAAGATATAGAAAGAAAAAATATTGCCACCACCGATCAATATAAGCTATTTACTTAAACCATGTTAGTATAATAGCTTGTTACTGACCTAGAGGAGATTAATCCGAGACAGCTTTTTCAAAGCCTTTGTGTGTTGATATCTCTGAATAAGCAAAGAAAGAAGCTGTCTAAGCAATGCAATACAAGTATTAGTCAGATCCAGAATATGCCCACATGCTTGGCCTCTGGCAAAGCAGCATCACTGGTTGTTGTCTGCTTAATTTTCTTCTGAGAGATTATTTGCACTCGCCTTTAGACCCAAACAAATGCTGGAATACTCCAAGAGAGTATGTCACTAAGAGGGTAAATAAATAAATTGGGGAAAATCTTGACAGGTTATTACACCATGCGGGTTAAGAAGGAGAAAGTACCAGTAATCCATTATTCAAAGTTTGTTTTGCACTTCAAATTAACCGCTTTGAAAAGAAAGTCATTCCTTACAAGATTAAAAGAGTATACAGGCAAAGCAGGCCATTTTTAAACCAAAGCAACTTAAGAATACATCATGAATTTTATATGTAGTCATTTTTGCTGTACGTCTCCTTGTAGTTTTCCTGCAGTGCTGTATTTTAAGCAGTTCTTCTCTATCCAGTGAAGCCCAATTCTAAAGAATATTTACTCTACAGCACGTCAATGTGTTATTGTTAACACACAAACGATAGGAAATTAGTAAATATGAAAAAAAATGAAATGAAATTAGCAGAAAGAATTGGTCAACAACAAGTAAAGAAGACTGAGAACTGCAGTGAGGGGGAAAGAAGTTTCCAGTGCCTAAATGACAAATGACCTACAGTTCTAATATGAGCAAGAGAGAGCCGGTGAGAGCTTTAGCAATTTATTTGCTGGAATCTCCCATCCTGTTTTTGTTGAAAACTCCAAATGCTTGACAAAGCACAAAGTAATGTTTGTCTGCGTACTTGAAATCACTGAAAAATGCTTGAATGCTGATGTGGTTATTTTCATCGCTGTGAAACCCATGAATTATGAATAAAAAGTGATGAAACCTAAAGTAACTGTCTATTCCCCTGAGTCCAAATCTGTAAACAGCAGAATAATGTAAAGAGATAGGGTGGGGGTGATGGGTCGGACGAGTGTGTCTATTGTAGTACACATTTACACCTGTGCTGGTCACAGCTAGGAAAAAAAAAGAGAAGAAGAAACACATACAACGTTATCACTTGAGTTTAATCCTGAAAACCAAGTGTCAAGTGCTTCCATTTCACAGAATTTTGCAGACACTCAATGCAACAACAGTATTTTTAAAGTGTGTTTTATTCAGTTCTGGTTGCACAACCAATGTGCAGTGTGAGTTTCCTGGAGTTCCCAGTACAGATCATGTCAAATTCAAACAAACATGAGCCACAACACGCTGAACTTGCTGCTTGCTCTGGTTGTATACAGCAATAGCCTACCATGCTATCTGTTGGTAACTTCATTTTCAATACAGTCAATCACCTACCAACCCCTTTGTTTGTATAGGAACCCTAATAATGTAGCTACAGATATTATTTTCAGTACTAGTTTAAGTTTAGTTAACATTGCTCTCAGTGTACATACACAGATATAGGCAAGCACAGTGCCTCCAGGTTGTTGACAGGGTGTGATGGATAATCATAAGTGCAATTAATTCTGTCTCCCAAGAGCTAACCATATAGGTAACTTAAAAGGTGCTTTTGTTTTTTTCAAAATGATGAAGTATCAACTTGTTGGTCACATTAGGGGATTTTTTTTCTGGCCTCATGCTCATGCAGAAGGTTGCAAAAAACATTTGATCTCAGCAGGTTGCTGACATCCTGTAGCAGAGAGAGCAGGGAGCAGAGGGTGCAACAGCCCTCGGGATGGTCGCCAGTTACGAATGTTGCCTACCTCAATGCAATCTGTCTAACTGCCTTGCATGCATTTTTTGTTATTTGTTTAATAATTTGAATTAAATTAGTTTGTGTAGTACTTCATATAATGACCAAAACAGATGCCATTCAAACTAAACATTTTACTTGTGCTGCAGCGTTACAAAAAAAAAAAAAAGTGGGCAAGAGATATTACTTTTGATTCTGACAGATTCATATCAGCTTCATATAAAGCTAGTGACAAGAGCACATCCTTTCCTGCAAACAAGGCCTATAGTAATGCTTAATGAATTTCTTTCTATTAAAACTTTTCGCATATTTGTCCTTTTTAAACAATTTCAAAATAACTTTTATTTTATTTTTTATTTTAAACCAAACAATACAGAATATGTGCCAAATGTATGTTCCAAAAAGTAAAATCAGACGCTTTGTGTCTGCAGGGCAGAGACAAGGCCTAAGCACTGCCAAGAGATTCTGGTTTCATGCAGCAGCCAGCACCAGCAGCACATTGTAGCTTGTCGTTGATTCTACCCCCTTAGTATCCCCTTAATAGGGTCCCCACCACTATGAGTTGGCTGCCGGGAGTTTTGAAAGGTCGCAGCCTGTCTGCTGTAATTCTTTTTCCCTTGTTGTTTTTCGTTCTGGTAATACTGTAAAAAAAGTCGAGATAGCAGAATCAGCACACAAACTCTCAAAAATGTAACTCTCCATTACTGGCAAGTCTACTAACTCCACTACTAGCCAAGCAAATGAAAAATTATAGTAGCTGCAGTAGCTGTGAACAATGTGTAGGGGAAGCAATGACTATGATGGTGGAATACATTTGTGGTGGAAATGGTGTTGGATTATTTTTTATATATTGGACATTGCCATTTTTGTTGGATTGGATCCAAACTGACTGCTGCTAGATGAAAACGTGGCTTTTTGTCATATTTATTATCTGTGATAACAGATAGGCTCGTCATATGTTGGCTTTTCAAAAAAAAAAAAAACATTGCTTGTAGCTGCTCGTGTTGAAGACTGCCATGTTTTCTTGGTTGTTATAACAACATGCCAACATAACATATCAAGTGAGAAGCACCATCATTTTCTCATAAACTTGCATGCAATAAGTGTTTTTGCAGCCAATGTTACTGATCCCTGCTGGTCATTAGGAAGAATGCAGGTTTGGGACATTTTTGGATTGACTTCACTTTTCAGATCTGGAAGCTCTGTCCAGTAACTATTTGGTAAATGAGCTTGAGGAAATTATTGGTAAAATCCATGGCACTGGCCATGGTTCTGAAATAGCTCCTAAACAGTTGTGCTGGTTAACCCTCTTGATCCTATAGCACCCCAGAGCACACATTCTATATTTCACTATTTCAACATGGAAAATAAGCTCCTGAGCTTTGTATTGGGTTTATATTCATATGGAAGCATTTTTAGTTCAAGTGTTTCGTTCACATGCATCACATAATCCATCAGCAAACAGCAGGACCAATGTGGCTCTCACTGCTAGAGACGGACACTGTTTTTAGGGGGGACAGTTAACCAAAGTGTCGGCAGTGGGGTTGCTTCATTTTTTTCACTGTTACCAAAGACTACTACCGCATTACTGTTCTCTGTTGTGGGTTATCTGGGCTCTCATGCTGCGATGGTGGCTGTTTTCTGGGGGACAGTTCACCAAAGAGTCATCCGGAAGGACTGACCATGTGGCAGTGACTTTTACATACGTATTTGTGCGATTTTTTTTTTCACTCATGTGAAGCTGGTGCTACAAAAGCTACTAATATTTGGCATTAATTTGAATGTGCTTTGTTAAAGTCAAAATGTGCTTGAGATTAGAGATAGAGGCGTTTGTTGTTTGACTCTGGTTGCTCTGTTGCTTGACTTTGCTCATTTGACTGAGAGTTCTCAGTGAACTGTGGTACCATTTGAGAATGCTACTGGGGCCTGGTGGGTTAAATATCAGCAGGTCACTGTTTTATGGTGCTAAATTAACAAACCTCACTGTAATCTGTATTTTTTAAGTTTCCCTATGGATCTGTCTTACATTTCCATGCAGCTTTCAGGCCATATAAGGGCCCACTACTTCTGGTCCTTAACTCCTCTGCAATGAGACATTGGCTCTGCGCCTGCTGACATCCATATTATCATGATGATGTCGGGCACAACAGTTTTTAGTAGTTGATGTAAAAGGTTCCACTAGTTTTTATGAGAGCTTTTCAGTAGCATATGTAAAAAAAACATTTCACTTGTGTGCATGAGGTTTTCAGAATAGTAGATATAGTAGTAGTACAGTGTGAGTTTGGTTTTATACTGTACTGTTTATGCTGTATGTGTATTTAAGCAGAAATGTTTCAGCTATAAGTATATAAGTACATCCTACTACGTGTGAAAGCTGTACGATAGTTTTCAAGGGGGGTTTTCAGTTGTGCATATGAGAGTGTTACAGTTGGGTATGTAAAAGCACTTCCCTTGTACGTGTGTGTGGTTTTCCATATAGTATATAAATGACTTTGGTTTTATATGTCTATGTGAGAGGAAAATATTAACTTTTCTTACCATGACAAAGTACTTGCCTAAACCCAACCGTATTAAAGAGAGAAAAAAACAACAACTCTAGTCCAGCCAGCATTACTTTTACCTGAAGCTAAATAGTTCCCTTACAGAGCAGCAATTGTATATTCTTCGTCTTTTCAGTTTCACTACAATGTTCCTACATATCTCCTTCTTCTTCTTGTTATTATTATTATTATTGTTGTTTGTGTTACACTGTATATACAGTAGGAGATTTATAAACCCACATCACACATTTTCCAGCTGTGCAATACTTTTCTTGCCAATTAGTTTGAAAATCTAATTTTTAGAAGCAGAGAGCTGTATGCCGCCGCTGGATAGCTTTTAAGAAAACAACTTGTATCCTTGACCATCACTCTCTGAGTAAATGATTTCCACTGACAAGCATGTGGGTTTTTACCAAAAGCGGAGTAGAAAAAAAAATGTTAAGAAAGAAAAATGTTTGATTTTTTAAATGAGTTATGACTCTAACAGCTAAGCTATATAAAGCTATACAAAACACACTCAAGCCATAGTTCCTCCTCACTAAAATGACAGCGATCGTGTGTCACTGTTATTGTAGCAATACTGACACAGGCACTTTACAGGTAATACATTTTTATTTCTCCTGAAGGCAGCATAAAAATAATTATTTCAATGGCTTAAAATGTCAGTGGAATGCTCAGTCTGTCACTGTGGGTGTTAGAATTCATTTAAATGATGATATTATTATTAATGACCAAAAGTTATGATTGGCTTAGAGACTGTGGCACCAAGTTAGTGAACAGAAATGTGTGATTGCCTGGTTTAAGAACAAAACTTTCAATTTGGTCAAAAAGTACCTATGGCTATATCTATTTCACCTAAATGTTTTTTGTTTTTTGTTTTTTCAAAATGATTTTGGGTCAGATTAGAGGGAGTTTAAGCAACCTTTAAAACTAGTTTTAAAGGTTGCTTTGATTTTATTTGTATTTATGTAACTAGGGACACTGTCTACATCCTTATTTTATTTCTGTATACATTGTTTTTATTATTTATTATTTATTTCTTTATCATAACTGACACAACAATAAGTCATGTATAAACCCATAACACAACACTTCAGTTTCTGGAATGTATTGTTGGTGTCAGAGTGCTGGTTCTCCCTCTAGGGATTATAATGGACCCTAGGTTTTCTATTTCCAAAGCATCAAGAATTAGTTCAGCAGGGCAGATGAAGACAGAACAGTCAGATACAATCTCCTGGAGGTAGAGCAGCAGAGCATGTAGAAATGATTATTTCAGGAAGCAGATATTTTATATCGGCCTCTGTTTAAGGAATAGTCGAATTGTGTCAAAAATAAAATTGCACTTTCTTTTGATGTACAGTGTATCTATATAAACTAGATTAATGAACATGTAATTAATTATGGTGAATATAAATGTATTATTTCAGCAGGTGGGTGAGGTATATAAGTATAGGTTTTGGCTGGGTGACACATACTGAATCAAACGCTGAGCAATGAATCACACTGACACACTATGGGCAGAGTAGTAGCCTAAAGGCAACTCTATTGTTTTTCATTTGATCAGCAAGATTGAGATAAGACACAAATGTACAAAAGTATTCTATACAGGTATGAAGGAGGATGACGAGTATTATTAGTCGCTGTGAAATTCAGTCAGACATTATGAACTTTAGGTCAAGCACATTTAGCACAAGACAAAATATCAGTTGCTTGCAGCCGGTGTTAAAACACGTGTTAAAACACACATCCAATTTAGACACATGCTTTGGTGAAGTTGTTGTTAAAGTGATTCAGAAGAAGATCTCATGTCTAAAAGATTGTCTGTTTTTTGTAGGCCTAACTCATCTGGCCAGCTAGCCAGTGTTTGGAATGATGTTTGGGATATTTACAGACTGCTTTGTACTTTATTTTAAAGACAACTTAACCTCAACAAACTGTAAATTGTTATGTAAGCAGTCAATAGTAAGTGTCTATGTTGGGTGCTATGGAATTGTATGTGTAACATGAAACGAGTCTACACTCAAATACGGAACAAAGTTTGCAACTGAATTAAAAGCCTGATCATAGGCTAGAAGTATGCAATTTGACTGAATGCTACTTCAGTGGAGATTATAGGTGAACTATTCATCATTACTTTGCCTCAAATAATACACATGACGCAATACTCTCTATGGAAAAAGATAAATACAGATAGGTAGCTGAAGAGGAATACAAAGAAGAATACTGCTAAATGCGACAGTTTAGGTTTCATTATAAAGTGGAACAACAAGCAGATCACACCTTTTTGCTCAGATTGCAATCACTCACAATGAAGGGCTTGACAATCCCACCCTCATTTAGAGAACGATCAAAGCCACTCTCTGAGTGAGCTGGCATATTGGTTCCTCGATATTGTTTTCAATTTCGCCAGTATGCAAATTTTCCCCTACATTTCCTTGAGAAGTAATGAGGAAAATAAGAAAGCTGTAACCCCAGATGAAAAGGAAATGGCTTTTGAAATGACACGCATGCACTTTTTTGTGGTAGCGCCAAAAGTAGCCCAAAGTATTGGCTATAAACAAAACAAACAAATATTGGAACATACTTTTGGTGGTTCATTTTATGCAACCATCATAAATTGCTGTATTTTTATAATATTTTATAAGGGAAAACATTCCCCCAATGAGGTCCTAGTAGTCTTTGAGCATAATCATATATAAAATAAAGCGATAATTGCACAGAAAATTTCAACAAGATTAACCTTAAGGACACAACACGCGCAAAGTGTTAATGATCTAAGGTGTGAACAAACAGGTTGTAGCTGTTAACAGACTTGGTAATATTCTATTTATTTCATTTAGCTCATAATCTTTTCTAAATGCAGAAGGCCTGGAGGTGAGCATGTCATCTACTAATTAAAAATAGGTCAGAAGACATTCATTTACTATCTTGGATCGAGCAAGCAGAGTCTAGACTGTGATAATTTATCACCTCTTAAGTGGCAGAGCTGACTGCACTGTTGATGACACAGTTTGTTACATTACTTATGATGTACATCCACAATCACATCAGTGTGGCTAAAATTTACCCATGAGAAGAGCATAAGGAAATAAAAGAGCACAAAACAACTTCTGCTGATGGATTATGGTGAAGTATTGCATTTACACTATTCTTTTTACATACAGTATCTGTAGGAAATGGCATATTGGAGCATATGATAGATGACAAAAAGACAAATCAGTCGTGATTCTTTTTATGTTTAACTATGTTTATGTGAATGCACAGAAAGGCATTATGGATTATTAAATTTATCTTAAACTACTAACTAAGAATGGCTGGTTGGCTAAAGGATGATGATTTCAGTAATGTGTGGAGGCAGATCTTATATTGCTTCACTTGAGTGTCAAAACATATTGATTTGTAATGTGAACCTGGCAGTGAGTAAAAACCACAAGCCGTGGTCTCAAAGAGGATTTACTTGCATTCCATAATAATCTATGAAGACGCCCTCCCTTATTAACCTTTATTTACACAGAGAAGAGTTTCTCCTGAGCAACCGTTGCTACTGAATTAAACCACCCCCGCTATAACCTTTAAACTCTCATATGATTGCATCTACGATTGTGCACACACATGCATTTTTATTGTTATTGTGCCTGTGTAGTTTTGAAGTTGGGTGGGACTGTTGTGTTGTTCATTGACTTATGTAAGATGAGGTTTATAGGGAGGAAGTAAACCAATGAGTCACTATGGAGCAATGCCAAGAAATGGTTTCCGTTTCAGAGGTTTAGTTAGGGCTTTTACAATGAGCCAAAAAAAGAGAGACTTAAATAGGGATCGTAAGAAACGTGTTCTCTGGTTTGATGTGTATGGTTATTAGTGTGTGTTGGGGTTAGAGCAGCCAGAAGGTAGACTGCACATCTGCAGTAATCAATTATAGAAATACACAAATCCATTTTTATGGGTTATTGGAAGAGAAGGCCTTCATGGAGACTAAGGTGAAAAAATATGATTGTGATTTAGTTTGCTTTGATGCAATTGGCAGTAAAAAGGCACTGGATCTATAATAATACAGAGAGCATTGGTGTGTTCTATTGACTGAGAATGCACAAAGAATGGAAAGGTAAACAGCTATTTAAATAGAAGTAAAACTGTAATTTCGATTTTTGAACAAAATCCAATAGAGACTTTATGTGGCGCCTTTGCTTTCTCAATGTCTGATACCGCTTCTGCTGAGTGGGAGCTTAGTTTGAAATCATCTAATAAGAATAAATCTTATTCTCTCTTTGTCACACCTGTCTTGCAAAGGCCCATCTGCTGTCTGGAGACTTGTTTAATTGTTTTGCTGAGCCTCTGTCATACGTATGTTTATGTCCATGCTTACATGCATGTGTGAACCTTGCTGAAGGCTGAATCTATTCATAAGATATCAATATGAATCAAAAAGCCTCCTCATCATGATAGCATGCCCATTCTAATTTGTTGTAAATCTGCAATTTTGTTGTTGATGAATGTGTCTCTCCTGAAGGCGCCTATAATATCACATTTCTGGGACGTTTTCAATTCAGAAGTGCTTGGGATCTGTAATTGATTGTATTTGAAGTTTGATCTGATTTGGATGGAGGATGATGGATGTGTAATTGACAATTTGCAGTGTCCAAAAGTCCTGGTTTGCATTTTCTTACACTGGAGTTGATGGACAACAAGACCCAAAAGATGCTGTGTTGATGTTACTCAAGACTAGTAGATGTGCTGTTGGTGGCAGGTGGGTGCTCTTAATATGATATGGTTTTTAATGCTCAGAGATGGTGGGCGGACACTTCATAAGCATCTTAGTAATGGCTCTTTATAATATGGTCGTACTTTCTTTTTCTCTGCTGTCTTTACAGCCTACAACAGACAGGCACAAATCTGAAATTTACAGGCCAGTAGTGTGTCTAGGTTTAGTTAATGCAGGGATAGAGATGCATATTAGTGTGGATTATTTGTGATTTAATTCTAAGGTCATATTTCCCTACAGGTGTGTACCATCTGGGATAAGAGTTACGAGCAAATAGTTTTTTTTTTGTTGTTGTTGTTTTTTAATTTGTTACTGTTTAGTGGAACAGCAGCTGTGATTTGAATATTATGTATGCAGAGTGATTGAATTGTAAGTATATTGTGAACCCAATATTCCCACAATACCATGTACCACAAAACAAATAAACAACAACAAAAAAATGGATAAATGCAAAGACGAATGATGAATAAAACTAAACTGGGCCCAAGATGCATTGAAGTGAAGACAATTAATTACAAACTAAAACATTCCACAAACATTACAACAAAAGAGGGACATATGTTAGAACTAGAAATGTTTGATATAATGCATTTACTAACATTCAAAATGAATGAATAGAGAGTCTAGCTGTCAGGTCTGTTGTTGATGACATGCTTAAATCCATCACATTTCATTTACATTTTTCACATTCTATTATTGCAGAAGAAGCTGAACCATACAGAGGATGTTAGAGTTCAGGCAGGGGTCCAAATTCATAAAAAAGGGATTTCTTTCACAAACAATTAAATATGCCTGGAATGGCTATTTTAGCAATACTGTTCAAGAGATATTAAATGTATGTATTTAAAACAAACCCACGACCGGGGTTGTTCAAACACTCCTACATGACAATTAAGTGTTAATTAAATGTATTTCAGTAAATTCTTCTCACTTTCATCCTCAGCACTTCCTCTAGCTGCATGGCTGCCTCTCTCGCCTCCATACTTGTCTCTTACCACCTCTCCATGAAAAGCATAATTGCTTGAGTAGTAATGAGCAATATATTACCGCTATGAGCCAACAAATTAGTTTAAAGGTCCATTGTGCGGGATGTTTTGGCAGAATATGGCAGAAATGTATTACAATATATACATATAAATAATAGAAAGTATGTTTATTTAAGTATATTTCATAGTTTCAAAAAAAAAGAATATGTTTTTGTTATAAAAATGAATTAACATCATATGTCTATATCTGTTTGGCCACATCCTGTAAAGGATTACAAAGTAACTGATTACATTGACTAACTTATGCTGACTGTCGAGTGTCTTTGCATGCATGTGTGTGCAATTTTGTGTGCATGCATTCTTCACCGCAGAAAGGCTCATTGCTTACACCGTACTCAATGCTGGGGCAAGAAACAAGGAGGGATATTGGTATGGTATTTTGATTAAATCAATATATCTATTCAGCAGAGAGTTAATGAAAAGAAAAAGAAAAAAAAAACATCTCAGAAAAAGGGCCCTTTCTCTCTAGGCTTAACAGCAGCTGCCACTTTAAGGTTTATCTATTGTTTGTGCCCTCATTCTATGAAATACCCAGTGCAGTGTACAATCCACATTTTATTCAACAACACATGTGCAATGTGACAAAGGTGGGGTGCCATTTAGAAATTCATAGGCCAAAGGTTTCAGTTTCTGACATTGTCCCCTGCAGACGCTCTCTGTGGTCTGACTGAGCTAGGCTTGCCTTGTCTGTTCTGAAGACTGATTGTTATGGAGGGCTAAGCAAGTGTTTGTGTTGTTTCCATATCCAACAGGCTACAAGCCAGATGAACAGGCATCCCCACATCCCAGTATCCTTTTTCTCTTCCCTTGCTTCTAGCTTTCTTATACCATCCTATCTTCTTTGCCTACCTCAGCACCTCTAACTTCAATACCAGCCAGCACAATCTCACAAACTGCACCCACGACAGCAATCAATGGTGGTGCCTTCAGACAAAACCCACTGTTTCTTCCTGCTTCTTCTGTCTGGTTGTCTCAAGACTACTGAGATCTTTTCAGCGTCCTCTGTGCATATTACCTCAGGTGCAAGAGTACCCTGAAAATGTTTAACTCTATCTATCTAAGCACTCTCCGTCCATACAGTCATCCATCTTCTACTTCTTCTCTTCTGACTTCAGTTCCACAGTTTTCAGCCACTATCTCCAACTGACTCTACAGCTGGAATATTTGGTCAGTACTTCACAAGACACCATCCTCAACAGTATCATTGCCCGAACACTCTCATCATAACCGACCAGACTGAATTGTTTTAAAGCTTACCATGCATCTCACAGCCTTTCATTTCCTATGCTTGACGCCCTGATCCTTTCTAGCTTCATCACGCTCACTTATTCACTCCTTAAGATGGGAATGACATCAGAAACGCCCAAGTGCATCTCTCAATTTGAATCTCTAACGTAAGCTCTAATCATTCCTGAGCAAAAGAGAGACGACCCCCTACTCAGAGTCACAACTCCTTCCTGATTGCCTCCCATCTTTCAATCACAAGTCAACACTGTTCAACTGCCAGACTTCTCAATCCAGACGCCTACAACCATGATGTCTTCCTACATCCTTTAGTCTTCTTCCCTTTCAGGGCCCTCACCCCTTACCCTTTATCCACCCACTATTAATCCCTTGGCCCTCATCCATTATCATCTTGGTGCACCTTCTTCCATAATATACATAAACTATTCTAAATGGTATCTTATCCTTATTGGCATACAGTCATATAAGCCTGCCTACATATAACAGAAGTATATATATTTTTTAAACTTTCATCTTATAATTATTTACTGATATGACATCCGAGGTTACCAAAATGTTTGTCACAGTGAGGAGCTTCTGCAGTTCTTACAGCAGGGCCTTTCATTATTTGTAACATTCATTAAAACTGCTTGCATACATAAACATATTGCTGCCTTAAATAATGCAATCCATCATATTGAACAGCACATGCATTGGAGTTTTTTTTTTCTAATTTGACTATCACGCAGCAAATTATTGTGTTTAATGGGGACTATAATCACTTTTTCCATTACTGCACACTGTTACTTCTGTTGGCAGTGAAGAGGCAAAAACAAAACTTGAAGCAGAGTGGAAAATCGATACGTGCAATGATCTTTTCACTTTTAATTCTAACAGAGTGGAATTACTTTTAATGTGATTATGGAGTTTTATATAAATTAAATAAGGAATGAAATAAAAAAAAAAAAAACATCTGGTCACTGTGGGAGTTGAGGGGGTGGATGCTATGTCTTGACGTTTACACTTTTTACTTTTTTTAATGCAAGTTTTAGTAATTGGACCCCCAAAAAAAGTCTGTGCACGCTATCACAATTATGCATTGCTATTTTTTTCATGTAGGAAAATGAATGACACTTTTGGGCCTATTCTCTCCTTCCATATCCAGGTAGCTGCATGTTTCCTCAGGCACCCACAGCTGTGGACTCTTCATACACAATGTGATAACAGTATCTGTGCTGCAGCCAAACCTGCCTGAACCTCACTGGAGCTGAAACTGAAATGTGAATACCTTTCTCTACCCTCTTTTCTATCCCCCACCCTCCCTTATAACATAATTCTATCTGCTCTTTCTTCCTCTTTGCCCATACCTTTCCACTTATTTGTCTCAGATTAAAACAGAGCATTTCTGCCTGCTCTGCTGACATGTCTGGCTCGTGATGTGACAGTCAGAGGTTTGAACATCCTTTTCGTCATGTTCATGCTTCAGTACTGAAATCACACTGGGTATCCATCCAAATTATGCCTTTCTTGTGCCCACAGTGCTTCTGAACTTCTCATTCATAGGGACAATAGATGCAGGCCAACTCAAGATGCATACAGCTATACACCACATGTCAGACACAGTGGATTTAAAACTGATCTTTTCACTTCAGCTCTGCTAGTGTCTTCATTTGAAATGGTATTATGATAAATAGTAAAAATTTAAATAATATAGCAACACAAATGTATCATGTTTTTTAATCAATGAAAAAAAAATCATTCAAACATCTACTTATCTTGTCTCCATTGTTCTCCATTTAACATAATTCCACCTACTTCGAAGGCATAAAGCAAGCATAAATTTAAAGGCCAGTCTAGTTAGCACCACAGGTCCAAAAATTTGAACCTTGCTCAACTTCTGCTGGAATGAAATGTGCATCTGGCAAGATGCCCATTTGATCAATCAAATACATGCAAACATATTCCATACCATACCATATTCATGGTAGAATACTTGAACATGAATGATGTGTTTCTACTGCTGTAATAGCTTTCCAAACTTTCCCAGAAGCCTGTCTGTATTTTAAACCACTGCATAGTGTGTTAGCATCTCACAAGCCTTCAGACTTATAACAAACGTATCTATTATGGACTTTATAGATTGTAGTTTATGTCTAACTGGCACCTGAAGCAACTCAAGGTGTGTGCACAAATGATAGAATATCAGGGCCACATGGGGTTTACTTATCCCCTCAAAGGTTAAAACATCAATCGTTTGACAAAGATAGTTTAGTTTTAAACGGTCAGATCAGAAACAAACCAACACAGTGCTTGAGATCATTTTTCTGACCACATTTTCCAGTATTAATGATTGATAACCACTACAGAAGATAAATACAAATGCTCTCAGTTACAGTTCATTAGTAAAATCACTGAGCCGATAGGCTTTTCTTTTCTTCTTCTTCTTCTTTGTGAAATTGTTCAAAAAGAATTGAACACAGGATTTGATATACTTAGAAGATTAATGCCCTGCGAAAAATTACTTAACTATATGAATCAATATTAAATCAATATCATATTTAATAAAAGACATGCTGGAAACCTATGCACAGTCTAACCCATAGCCTCAATAAATGACTGATTTATTCATTTGCTGTTTTATCGCATTTTCTAAGCTCTAATCCTCTCTTCAACATTGCAATCCTGAAGACTGGTAGTTAATTAACGATATGTATATAAATCGGTTAGCATGGATGATAATTATTGCTTATAACCCATCACAGCATTGTTATCTTATTTCCTTTTATCATAACCTGAGCATTTAAGAACAATGTTGTCACAGTTCTTCTCTTTATGAATATACAACATTTATTAGACAAACAGAAAAAACTACAATTGTTTCAGTATTTTAAGATTACAACATTGACAGGCAGTATTTATTGACAGAACTCGTAATTATTTTAATGTTGTTTTTGCAACATTTTGTCTCTGACAGCATATTCACAATTCACAAATCAGTGGGTGAAATGTGGCTACTGTCCTCATTTTTCTGATTTATCTACCAATGGTGTCAGGATGTCAGACTCACACTCTGATTATAGATTGCCCTTTTGTAACATGCTTGAATAAACCTTGTCTCCTTGTCTTCTCTTCCTTTTCATGCAGTGGCAATGCCACTTTTTGTGCTTGTTCATGGACAACATTGTGGGTGCTTTTGCTGTGAATGAATATGGTGGACCATTAAAAGGTTACAGTCATCAATTATGGTTAAGAGAAGGATGGTACATGGGAGGATGGAGTCTGAAATTCTGTTTTAAAAGGAAAGACTGTACAGCAGATGTCGAGGATTTAGGTCACCTCAGATTAAGATAAATGGTTGCCTCAGAGAGCCGAATCAGTTTCTCAGTCCCAGCCAGAATGCCATTACAACATCTGAGCACACACAGCGACCAACACATACACACACACACACACACACACACACACCCACAAACAGACACACAGAGCCTGTAGTCAACAAACATGTTTTGCCGTCATCATGTTGAGATTAATCTCTTAATTTAGTCTAGTCGTTTAAAAAAACAACAGTTGTCTGTGTGTGTGTGTGTGTGTGTGTGTGTGTGTGTGTGTGTTTTTGTCTCCCTGCAAAGGTTACTGGAATGTCTTAGCGGCTTGGTGCCTCACTTGAAGGAATTAAAGTTAGCTGTCTCCATATTTAACCCATGCTCCATTTCCTGCATAATCAGTATTTTACTGTACTGATTAACAAGTAATCACTTAATCATGTATTACTAATAAGCCTCTTAGTTTACTGTCATGTGTACGATGGTGCATGAGTCTTTGGGGAGATGTCAGAGGCACATTTCCAAAGGTTTTCAAGGCTATGCTGTACAGTTACTGAACTGACCCTCTGGAAACCAAAGGACTGTCAACAAGGCCCTCCGAGGCCCATTAAAAGCATGCAAACATGGATCACTCTCTATGGTATTTTTGCTGGAGCACAGCGGATGAAGGTCAGCGGATCAAAGGCTTTTGGCTGACATTCCTTGGTGCCTGATGAGCCCTCTTGGGTTTCATTGATTAGCCAATGAGAGGCTGGAGCAACGACATTGAACAGATAAAAACAAAGTGACTTGTCTTGCCTCAGATGTATAAAAGTTATTTTCCCTTCAGCTGTCCCATGAGACATGAAAAATCTTGGCTTCTCTTCAGCATCAAGACACTTAATCTGACTTTGAGTACTGTCAGTGATCCTCACATTCTTAAATGCGGTGGCAAGCCCTCTGACACACTCATTCACACACACCATACTGCATACATGTGTACTCTCAGCAATTTCCTTAATGCCATGAGTTGCAAAATATTATGAACTAGTTCTTTAAAGAAACAATAAAACTAGCAGATGTGATGATAAAAAAAGGAAAAAAAAGAAAGAAAAACAAGCACATGACATCAAGCTCTACTGGCTAAATGTGTGCCTACACTATATCACTTAAAGTGCTCTCAGAGGCACCCAAATAGAATGTGTTTGATTGAATAGGGACAAATATGACCCCTTTCATAATCCCACAAGTGTTTTTAATTAAGTCATTAATTAGGGAGATATACTCCGGAGGTACAGCTGGGAGTGGATTTCTGATAGATGTGGATGAAATTAGTGAGTTTTTATTTATTTATTTTTGTGTGTGTGTGCATCAGAGGAAGTGAGAACATTCAAGTGCAGCTTTGTCATATTAAACTACACAATTCCTTCTCTGGAGCAGAGACCATTGGTTACCTCTACTGACATTATATTGTAAATACTTTAGCTAATCAAGTATTAAAAAGTCGGCTAAAGAAAGGTAGACTGTCAAAATACATTTCAACACATTCAACCGCATTGGAAAAGAACCTATTACTGATATGATGTGACAGAGTGTGTTTAGTCCGTGCCTGAGTGTGTTTAGATAAATGCCAATCTGACACAAATCCCTAGGTAAACACATAGCTTAATGTTCTTAGATGCCTGTAATTCCAATAAGGTATGTATGCCCTAAAACTGTTAAGTAACAAAACAAACAAACCTTGTTAAAATTGTGTATGCCAGCATGGTTTCAAGACAAATGTGGGAGAAAATGTCAGTATTGTGTTCCTACCACAGGACAGAAAGATGGTAGATGGGAGAAGTAAGAAAGGCAGGAAAAACTTGTGGAAGTGGGGGAATAGAGAATGAGCGGAAACAATGCACTGTAAGAGAGTGCATGTTAATGACTGAGATGTTTTCCCAAGACTGCACTGAAACATGAAAATGAGCACTGACTTTGACATCTGGGAATCACTGTTCTCAGAATATATAATCCTCAAGTGAGATTACCATCAAGGAATGGATGCAAAACATTTTTACTGTGTGTGAGTGTGTGTCTGTGTGTATGTGTGTGTGCACAATAGATTTTGTGGCCATGTTTGCGTCAACATTGGTCAAAATGAGGCCCTTGGGCATTGTTTGAGATACATAATGAGAATGAAGCATTGCATATCACTAGAGACTGAAGCCTATCCTCACAGTTCTCCATGCCTTTCAACTGATTCTTGCATATTTTAAGTTAGAGATGAAATCTGGGAACTTCTTAGACATTTTTAGTTGCCACACAAAGTAAGAAGCAGGGTTTGTTTACTGAAAAGAAGAGACTTACTTTAAATTGTGAGTAAACCCAGGTTTAACAAATGGTTCCAAGTTTTCAAAAGGATTGTAAAATCCATGCCAAGGAGGGTAGGGAGAATGTATGGTTATTTGTTAATTTGGTATTTCAATCTCAACTTTGTCATCTCTTATTGGACGCTGCTCACATTATTTTTGAATCTTTAAAAGATGGAGGTGATCACATTTGGATCATGACTGTAATTTATCTCGAGACAATACTCCCACAGTATACGGAAAGTAATGAGGTGGACAGATTGTGAAAAAAAGTAAGACAGGCACAATTTCAAATAGCCTACAACCAGAGAAGAAGTGTACCAGCAATCTTCAAATCCATCCCTTGGGATTAAAACTGTCTTAATTGGGCTACTTTTTATTTAATTAGACAGGTTCTGGACTCTGATTGAGTTATTTTTTGTCAGTCGAATCTGTCAACACTGCTGGCTACCTGACAGCTGTATGACCAAGAGTTCCCCTACAAATTTCCCCCATGGGATAAATGAATGATCTATTAAACAATTTTACTTATCTGCTCTGCTCTGGGCATTGACATCAGTCAAAATTTCTGTAGTCTGCAGTTTGAGGGTACAAACTAGATACCAAGCACAGTGTTTTCTTTGTTTCATTTAGGTGCTTCTAAAATATCCCAAGTAAAATACTGTATCTGTGTGTATCATGTATTGTGCAAAAATATGCACATTTGAATAATGCATTGCTGACAGTAACAGATATATCCAAACTATGACAAGACAATAGGCCAATAAAAAGTTAGTCTTGTAATAGTATTATATAAAAGAGTATTTCTCACTCTAGGTAAGTCCTAAAAATACTAGTTTCATTCAACATTATATGAGTGGAAAAGGCAAAGAGAGAATTCATTTGTGTGTAATATCAAATATAGTGTATTGCCCGAAAATAGTGGAAAAAGTATCAAATGGTGTGACAATGTATAGATCGTTTATAGAAAAATGTTGAACAAAATGAAAAGTCTTCACTCGAAATAACTCTTTACACTGTAAAAGCACAGATTTTCAGTCAAGCTGATGGTTGTTGAAACCTAACCGCTAACTTGTAGTGCAAGTGAGAATAATAATGGACAAAAGGTGGAGGAAGCTGAGAAGGACGTTGAGAATAATCAGCCTATCTCACATAATCTCAGTTTGTTCTAGAGACTTCAATATGGCATGAGGGTCAATTTAATGAGCAGAAGCACTAACTCACAGCATGCCACCTGCCTCCTTAAAACTATCATAGCTGCTCCTGCCACATTTAGATGGCAGAGGTGGAAGAAATTGATTTCTCCCTCACTATTACTGTCCATGGAAACGAGGAACTGCCAAGCTGGTAATATCTCCTGGTGTGCATTCATACTTTTGTCACCGGTCAACCTCAGGAGGGACAGAGCTGCCACGCTTCCCCCAGTGTTCTGTGCCCCTGGCAATCAAGACTGACAACGCTGTGACAAAGGTTAGTTTCTCGAAATAGATGGATCGTGAGTGCATGCAAATACACTATCACATTTTTCATTCAAATGGCCATGCCATGTTTATATTTATTTATTTTATTAGCCACTCTATCTATTTATGTGAAAATGTAAGTTCTAATAACATAAATATAGCAACAGTGTGTGACGAATGAGCCTTTTTCATAATACCCAAGATTGAAGATATCCCCTGAACTAAAGGAACAAAATCAAGTCCTTTTAACAGATTGATATTTATGTTCCCACTAGATGCAAAGAGCTGTGAAGATTAATCAAATTAAACTGATAATGGATTACGAAGACAAGGGTTGTTTTAAATTTTAAGAGCCGAGATGAAAAGGGAGATTGGATACACCAAGAACAATCTATCCCCAAAGTAAAGTTTTTTTCTGGTTACAAAATAACTAGAAAAAACTTTTCTTTTTTCCGGTTACAAAAGTTTTCTTTGTTTAACTTCTGTTTTTCGATGTCTTCTTTTTTATCCTGCAGGACCACAAACACTATCTCAGTGCTCCATGGAACACATATTCTTTCTGACATACAAGAGGTCGTTTCTCATGCAACACGGACCAACACTGTAGATTTGTTTTCAATTCATTCTACTGCTGGTTATGTATATATTTATTTATTTTTAACCTCACTGCCCTTCACATTTTACAGACTGGAATATTCTCAGTGAACAAAGCCCTTAATTGATTGGCTGGTTACATGCTTTAGGACAGTTGATGAGCGGAGAAGGAGGCATGCAGTAATTAGCAAATTGGAAAAAAACCTTCAACGTATACTCGTGTCATGACACACCTGAGAGACCTGGGCTGACTAGTTACTTGAGTGCTTCTAATTAGCTGACATAAGTGACCAGGCTTTATATTTGCTGTGCAGTCAAGCTTACCCAGCAGCACAGATGATAATTGCTTAGATTCGAATGTCTAGTCTTGAAGCAATTATTCATCATAAAACTGTAGACTTTATATATAATATATATACACACACACAATATATATACAATACTAGTATTTCTCAGACACAAAATGCTAGCTTGTAAATTTGGTTGCATATTTGCATTGGATGCACAATGTTTTTTTAAACCAACCAATATTGGTTAAAACAACATTTGCTCCGTTACTAGACACAGGTAACATCACATGGTGCCAGGGTTAAATCTCACAGGTCATAAAACTTGGAGGGACTGAAAAACAAAATCGGTAATAAATTGTTTGGGGTAGGGTTGAAATATTACAGTATTTCATATTTTTTATACTTTCTCTGCACAATTCCTTTCATTCAGTTTCTCTGTTTTTCTTAGTAATCTCTTTTTGATTAAGAGGAAAAACAGATTGTTACAAAAATATATATGTTGGCAACATTGTTGTTTTGGCAAAGTAAATGACAACAAGAAAGCCTTCAACAATTGAAGTAGTGAAGAACAGCTAGTAAATTGTAAATGGCACTCTGTCAGAACCCATTCCTACCACAGTCCTTTTAGTCATTGAACATTTGATGAGTAGCTTTGTCTGTTCCCTTCTCAATGTCAAAAAATCAGCAGGAACTCTGACTCTCTGATGGGGTCAAAGACCTCTGCCGCTGTGAGAGGGTGACCATGTTGAGTCGAGGACACACTCTGTCATCACATATAGACATACAGACACATATTTCCTCAGACATGAGTGAAACAGTATGGGAGAGTGACTAGCGCATTAGAAAATAAAATACACAACATAGTGTTATTTAGCTAGCAGCCAGACATGTGACGTCATTGCTGTGCACGTCTGCAGTTGTTATTTTTATCTTACATTTGAATCCCGTGGCACATTCAATAGAACAAATCTATATTCACTGACAAAGGAGTGGATATGAAAGGAAAGACATGTATGGGGCATGAGCAGAAATGGTGCCAGCGGCCTCATCATTTCTTTTCCTTTAGCCCATCTATAAATGGCATGCATTTTAATCCTTTTAATTATGGATCCTTGCTACAATTACCTCAAATTAAATTACTTTGCAAACCTCAGAAGGATACATAGCTAACTGAGAAAAAGATCATTCTGCCAGGGATTTAACCTCCGTTTCTCTGTGACACATTGAGCTATCACCCCCACCTCTTAAATCCAACTCCATATGGAACTGAAATACTGAGAATGCCTAAAAGCCCATACTGTACCCATTCTAGAACCCAATCAGTCCCCAAAACTCCTCCAAATCCCCTCTTTCCCAGGCCTACTCTATTCATGGGGCTACAGAGATTACAGTGAAGAACCCTGCCTGGCAGGCATGCCACACTTAAATAATCTCTGGGTGAAATCCCAGTGTTAATGTGGGGTTTCTGGATCATGGCACTCTAGTGTGTTGCGGCGCTCTGTGGCACTCTGGTCGCAGATGACGGCCATGCACCAGGAGGCAGGGGATGTACAGAGAGAGGGGTAGAAGATTAGGATGAAAGGAAGGAGTGGAAGAAGAGTGATGAGACGAGAGTGAGGGAAATAGAGAATAGGAGGAGAGTGGAGAAAGGGAATGTAACAATGTGGCATGCAGCAATGGAACCAATGACAAGAAGAAGCAGGGGAGACATGGCAGAAATGGAGAGGATGAGAGAGATACCACTGTGGAGGCGAGATAGTCCACTGAGTGGGCCACAAGAAGCTTGCCAAGGTCTAAATGACATTACTCTGCATGTTATATACTTCATGGCCTTGGGTGGGTGTCCCTTGTGCCAAGAGATGCATAAAATCCTGACTGCTATTCTTACCCTTCACTACAGCTGACCCATAAACACACTCATCTCACACTTGAAGCGTGGCATCAAACCAAGTATGCTCAACACGGAAAATGAATTAATTACTTGATGTTTCAATTGCAGCGCAATAATTGCTTTAGTCCACAGGATAACCAAGAAAGTGAGAAGATAACATATGCCAGTGAAGACGACAGCATAATTACAGGATTAGTGTAGGTCTTAAAGACTTCATCTTTCACAGATACACATGAACACGGAGGGGGAGAGAGAGACAAAAAGACACCGACGAGAGAGAAGAAGAGTCTTTTCGAAGGAAGAAGATGCTCGTCTTCTTGAACAACAGCTCACTGGTAAATGATTTTAGGTGTAGGAGTGCTGTTTTTGCATGCATGCAAACTAGCAGTGCATGGTCAGGAATCCTGCACATTAATATAATAATCAAAGGAATAACTCAGATGCCCTTAAGCTCTACACTCTGCCTCCACCACGCACTCTCCATTGTTGGCAGTAACCTTGTCATTACTATATCACATGGCCTTGATTCGTCACTCTTCTGCCTCTCTAGTGGAATAAACTTCCCACTCAAGTCAGGACAGCAGAGTTACTCATCAAAAGCAAGAACTTGTCTGTTCAAAAGATACTTTGAAGAGACAAGAACCCCAGCCCCCTTAATGACACAAGACTGAATGATATCCTCCTCTTCAACCTGCCTACAGGTGCTCACCAAACCTGAAAGCAAAAAGCAAAAAGCTCTCTGTAACACATGCCTTTAAAAAAATACCCTTGTCCTTTGCCAAAGGATGATGTGGTAATGTATTAATTCCATCCTAAATGTGTGTTTAACTATTGTGGATGATGGGTCAAAGGTAAAACAGTTTGAGTCAGGATGAAAAAGTGACAGAGGCAGAATGTCCTGACCGGCTGAAAGCAGGAGTAATTAAGAGTAAATGGTATAACATGAGGTTGTGCCGAGGCCTTTGACACTTCTAATTGCATTTCTTTAAAGACTTGACCTCTCTGTCCCAGGAAAATTCATTAGAATATCCAACAATGAATGTCAAGAGTTAGTAAAGAACACAAGGTTTTGTGTGTTTGCAAGAGGTGGAGGGGCTGGCGTGGACTGTTTGGTGTGTGTGTGTGTGGAGGCAATGGGGTGAGGGGAACAATCTGTACCAGTTAATTAGCACACACAAGGGGGCATCAGGAGAGCCCCGTCTAAATCCTCCCCTTCATCTCATGCCACCACAACAAGGCCTGTTAGATTAACCTGAGCGTATCATCATTTCAGGCAACAGGGCCGTCAATACACAACAGTGGAGGACAGATTCGATTGAAGCAGGAGAATACACATTAAAAGCAGGATTATTAGCCTTAGGAAAGCTTGATATCGTGTACTGCCATAATTCTAGACATTATGAGATATACTAAACATGACATAGACTTGACACGCACCACTGGTTCCCAGAGACAAAAGCACAGAGCTTTGTTGCCTCAGTGAATACAGATTTTCTTTTTTTTAATAATGTATTTGACTGAGGAAAATATTTTTAAAAAATATCAAACTCTTAAATTCAGTGAAGAAAATGTTAAGTAGGATTAAGAACTGTCATCAGATCAAGCCTATCTTGCGTCTTTGTAGATCATGTCTTAGAGAAAAGAGCACAACATCACAATTTCTGCATTGCCGCAGATTTATTTCACCAGTTATTTTTCTATTTTTTTCTTGAGGGTATCATAACCTTCAAAGGTCTCAATGACTTATGGACTTACAAAAGGTCTTCTGGTTTACAGTTTTTACCTAGCTGCATTATTTTAAATAACTAATTTACTAATTACAGTATTAGAGTTATTTTCTCTCCTTTCAATCTTTCAAGTCAACCACAGCCTTTTTCATCATTCATTGTTCAAAGATGTCTGGGGATGTAAAGAAATACACATGCCCAGAAATACCTCTTCATCAAGTCTGTTTCGACCCCAGGCGCTTCTTACTGTTTTTCATACACTGTAAAGGGCTATGCATCCAAAACACTGCTGCCATTTCAGCCCTTTAACTCAGCTCCAAGACATTGGACATGGTTTGTTGCCACCGTGCAATAACCTCCTTTGATATTTCAACTGCTTTTTCAATTTGAAAATCATACCGGTCTTGTGGAACAATCTTTTCTTTCTTTCTTTTTTTTTCAATCGGTGTCCTTTCTGAATGAGGTAACTTAAATATTCAGGGTTAAAACAGAAAGAGTGATTTGGCACAAAAAGTGAACACGTTTCATAGCTTATTCTTATTTTACCTGTTCTACCATTAAAGGTTACTCAAGACAAGACGTAACAAGGTAATAAAAATAAGTTGTTGATGCTGATGAGTAAGCAGACTGAATAACCAGAACTGATAAGTGCTCAACTCAGTGCAGCATAATGTAACTCATATTTTCAATGAAGTGTATTTTCTGTAATCAATTGTTCATATATCACACAGAGCCTACTGTCTTTGGCTGTTGTTTAACTTTTTAAGACATGCTGACAAAACCTCATTGGAGTCCATGTCTAAACTATTACATATATTTAACTGACTTCTCCATAATTTTGTCAGCATGACAACTCATCTTAATGTGATAATTATCATAATACATTCCAATTAAAATAGGCCATTTTACCATATTAGCTCTGGGGGAGAAACGGTATTATAGCTGTTTGCTCTAACACTGCACTAAAATGCAGCAGGAGCAGGCTACTTCTTGTTTCGGGCAATAGAGCCTTTGAAGTGCTATGGTGGAATATTTCGAAACCACTTTTGCATTCTCTTACAATGACGCTCAGGTTTCCTTGCAATTTTTTTTGCATTATCTCCCTATACATTTTGTTTTACCTCACAATATTTTTTGCATTACCCCTGATCCATAAGAAATAATGTTAATGTGTTGGTCCAGACCAATTATAATTCACAGGCAGTTTATCGAAACACTCTACAGATACCACAGAAAGGAGAGATGATGTGACATATTACATTATGCATTTATTGCTCATTACTCCTTTGAAAAGGCAGAGCTCTGACAGTACACAGCCACTGGCTGTGAGCACAGCTGCCGCTCTGCTTGGCTGTGGATATGGTTATTGCTCGGACTAGGATGAATTTCTGGTTGAAGCTGCTATGTAGCTGTAGTGTGACATGTCTTAACTGCTCCTGTTAACAATAAGAAAGCATTGTTATGCCGCATGGGATTTGAACCTGTGGTGCTTCTATCAGACATGACAGATGTGTTACAAATACACCAGGTACACAGTAATACAGTAGTTGCAATACAGCTCAACCATATCAATTCACCACATACACAGCACCTGAATGTAATGAGTGTTACACCTATTAAACCAATATGTGTCATAGCCAGACTCATGACAACCAAAGCACAGCTATGGCTACAGCCACAATCCTCCAGACAGCAACAGTCAAAGCTATAATCACAGCCACAGCCTCGACAATGGTCAGTGAGACAGCTAGGCTAATTAGCTCCTCTAGTTATCAATCTAGCTGCAATGACATAGACTTGAGCCAGAGCCGTCCACAGCTGAAGGTGTGCCCACACACACTGTGGTCACGATCACCACAGCTTCTTTTCTTTTGGGTTGAACCTGAATGAAACAATCCTTCTTAGGTTACTTAATTTATGCCCCTAATGCTCCACCCTGGAGGTAATGACAGCTTGAAATTTGTCATAGATCACACAGTGTATGTATGATCAAAAATCACTTCCTTTTATGATATTTCTAGCCTTCCTCTCTACCTCCTCTGCTCTAAAAGTACTATAAGCATACATCATGCTGGGAAACGATTCCACTTTTTTCAATAAAAGATAAAGACCATCTTATTACCTTCCCATTAAGAACATAACATTTTGTTAAATGGACTCCTATTTAAAATACTCCTTCGAGCTCTGAGCCAGATTCAATGAATCTCAGCTGCACTTTAATCAACTCTGGCTCTGCTGTTTCCACATAGCCTTTTCATGATTAAGAAGAATAAAAATTCATAGTATTTGATTATTCTGAGTCCTAATTCAAAGGAGAGCAAAAGTCCCCAAAGGGTAATCTTACATATATCTACATTCACAGTATGAAATATCAATATAATTTCCATTCTAGGCCAAGTGGAAGTGACACAGGTATCAGATTTAAAATAGCTCTGTCTTTTCTCTCTCTCTTTTTCATGCACACACACACACACACACACACACACACACACACACACACACACACACACACACACACACACACACACACATTTAACCAGGATGCAGAGAACCAATTGCAAGCATCGAGTAACATAGCGCACCAAGTGATGTGGGGAGAATTCACTGCACATCTACACATAGAGTGTGTGTGTGTGTGTGAGGGTGGGGGGGCTTTGAAGACTGTGAATAATTTACAAGCCAATGTAATATGCTGCATCAATTTAACACCATCTAGCCCCCATTTGTGTAAGCTAATAAACCGATTTGTGAACTTTCTATGTTCAAAACAAAAACACAAATTCCTCATGTACACAATGTGACTGGGGCCAAATTGTGGAAGTGGAAACATTGACACTAAATGTTATTTGGACTTACGTGTCTACTACACATGTCACATCAGCCCTGATCATGAAGACTGTGAATAACAGAGCTTTTGGCAGAAAAGGTTATGAACGTTGAAGACGCTGTGCAAATGGCAAAAGTGCCACAGTGCAAACAGCTGCATCAGCTTTTCTCTCCCAGACAGCTCTTGTACCCAAGGGAAAGGTCACAGCGGCCCATTTTTAAGGGCCTCAGCTCCAAGTGAGTCATATCAGGGTCCATCATCACTGATCATGTGACACCCCAGGCAGTAACTGGCAGTTGTCAACATTAGTGAGCCGCTGTCATTTACTCTGTCAATTTCAAGCCTGTCCTATCTCTGTCCTCTTAGCCCAGATCAACGAAATGTCTTTATGTGATAGCCGGCGCACTAATGCTCAAACGACTTCAATTAGAACACTGTGATCTCAGCACAGTAAAAAAAAAGCGCAGTCAAATTAATGAATTAAAGATGATAAAGAATGAATCAGAAGTGCTAATTCAGTGGATTGCTACCTTAAAATCTACTCATATAATTCATAGCCTCACTCTTAAACTGATTTGCGGATAAAATGTGAGGATGACATCTTTTTTGTTCCTCATCATTCAGCAATATGCTCAGCTTTTTTTTTTTTTATGGAATGAAAATTGTCATAACTTTTTTTTTTTTTTTTTTTTACGATGCAATATGTTATCAGCTCTGCCCCATACTGTATTACTTCTTCCACTTTATGGTTTCTGTTGCTGTTTTTAAAATGTGGTAATCTTAAGCAAACATCTGCTACATTTACGCACCACAAGTTGGGATGCTTTCCAAGGCACATATGGCCCACCCTGATAGGGTAGGTTTACTCTTTGTCTCTTCTGTAAACCCATCTGCTTCTGTTGTTGTTACATCATGTCTTTCTGTACACTTAGACTTCATTTCCTCTCCGAGCAGCCATTTTGTTCGAGCAAAGATTGAGCATAATAAAGACAGGACTGTATTAGCAAGTATGGTTAAGGCACAAGTAGGGCAAATAGCTGGACTGTTACACTGAAATTTACAAGACACTGAGGCATGCATTAAAGGCGGCTCATATGTGGTTGGATTAACATTCAATATAAGTGATGCAGCTGAGAAGACAATGCTGTGTAAACAATGTGCTATTCATTTTATGGAAAAAAACAACCAAACACATACCGCTAAAAAGGACAAGATGGAACATTAATAGCTTTGTACATTTGAATGAACTTTTAATTAATACTTTACTGTGCTTGTTAAATCTGAGGTCAACATTTACTAGATCAACAACATATTTGTACGCAGAGATGTGCTTTAACAATAACACTCCTAACTACTTTTTTATGCCAAATTAATAATCTATTTTTAAGTCCAAACGTGACCCACGTCTTGTTTTGCATTACGCACCTCATCCACTGTAGCGAAACATGGCAGGCATCAAACAAGAGAGATCTTGTGCTTCCTTTCATTACATGATATTTGCATACTGTGTGACAGTACATTACTTCCAAATTAGCTTCAAAATTAAAATATGCAAATGAGTTACTACATCGTATCTGACGCCATCACAACTGGCAATGGTCAATAGTGCTTCAGACTCTTTGTGGCTTCTGTGCTGTGTTCTGCTTTCATCGCCTATTTTAGCGTATGTGTATGTTTCAAATGCACACCTGACTCTTACTTTCAAATATTAGATCATATATTCTACATTTAGCATTTTATATGCAGTTTATATTCATTATATTTATGAATGAGAACTATTGTATGATTCATTGTATAACTGTCTTTTAAAAAATTTAACAAGTTAGGACAATGTTTTAATTCACAGAAAACCTTGTAAAATACAAAATATGATGTATTTTTTTGTTGCCGTATATTCCTCTTTATATTTAGAATCTCACAATATTGAGCTTCATTTATCTTTTTGTGTATAATACAGTTCAAAATACTAAGCCTTCATCAGGTTCAGCTCAGGTTCAGGACAGCTTATTAACTAATGATTTGAAATAACACCCTGCATTGGCTTTTTTATATAAAATTGTATTTAGTATCCTATTCTGCATATTGTCTAAAAGAGAGTAAGAGAACGGTATCGGGGTGGATCTGTTGTGGCAAGATTTGGACCGCCTTTCTTCACCAACAGCATGAACAAAAAAAAAAAACAAAGGTTCATAGTTCAGAAATTGTCAACCAACAGCAGCACTTTAAAGGCATGAAAAAGAGGCAAATGAACCATTTTTGCTCTTCTCTTGCATCGCTCAGAGACATATCATTAACTGAAACTGCTGGATGCTGTGAGCCCTGCAGTTCACTCGCTCTCAAAGCTGTGCATTAGGAGATGCTCCAGTGTTTTAACTGAGCTCAGTCGAAGGGTTTTCACAGCTGCAGGACCCCAGAGCAAATAAACAAAGGATTGGAAATGGATCACAATTTTTATAACCAATGCAATCCATAAAAACAAAATAATAAAATACCAAATATAAATTGGAAGTCTATGTTTCTATCCAATTTGCTTATGCATCTGTGGTTGACACCTAAATTTGTCTGCAGTGAATGACTAAGCACAGTGTGAAAAAACTAAACTAAATGAAAACTAAATATGTACCAGTTGTATCATCTCCAAATCTCTGTATAACAGACAGAGCTCATGAATTGTTTCAACTCATCCCCATCTACTATCGCGTGCTCTACTGGATCTGCATCTCTTACCTGTGTGTTATTTGGGGTTGTGTGTGTTTAACATAGCTATGTCGATTTCTTGTCCAATCACATGCAGGTCAAAGCTTTTTCAAACTGGGGAGGAAGGGAGGTAGGCTGCTTCTGAAACTTCATCTTCTTCTGTGCCATATCAGTTCTATTCTGTGTACTGTAAATTCTGCCAATATTCGAGATTGCTAACCACAGTTACTTTTAATTAAATCAGAGAAATTGGACTACCATTACAGAGCTGAGTTTGTTGCCAAGCTAGCTTAACAACCCAACTGCGGTCCATGTGTTCTTCTTCTTTTTTTTCTTTTTTTGATGAGTCTAGCTGGTCTGGTTGTTATGGAAACACAATAGTGCAACAAGTGCTCAGCATGGGACCTCCTTCAACACTGTTGGAAAATCATTCCAGGTGACTACCTTAAGCAGGTGATTAAGAGAAAGGAAGGTAGAATCTGAAATCTCAACACATTTGCCTTGTTTCCTGTTATTTACCAAATAATTACATCTTCTTTATTTAATGTCTTCAGTGTTAATCCACAATATAAAGAACAGCAAATATAAAGACGAACCACTGAGAAGGCATCCACAAACTTTTGACTGGTACTGTAAACGCGTATCAATGTTGTGTAGCCTATGTTTATTCATCCATCAGCATCATGGTGGGGCTGGAGCCTATCCTAGATAACTGGGTGTGAGGTGGGGTGCACCCTGGACAAGTCGCCAGTTTATTGCAGGGCCCATAGAAATAAACAACAATTTATGCTCACATGTACATCTACAGACATTTTGGAGTCACCAATTAACCTTAAGTGCATGTCTCGTGACAGGTGTGAGGTGACAGTGCCAACCACTGCACCACCGTGCCGCCCAAGCCTATGTTTAATTTTATTTATTTATATCAATATTCTAATGCCATGTTGCTATTTATAGTCATGGTTACTCGGTTTTGTGATTTATGCTATGTCTATGACATTTAATAATAGTATTAATATATTTTAGATTTTAATGATATATTCATGTTGTCATTGTAACTACTGTCACTAGGAAGTAAAAAAAATAAATAAAATAAAAGCTTTCGCCAACAGATGAAGAGGGGCAGGCAGATACACACACACACATGCACGCACACACCCAACTGATGTTAGTTTGTATCTATATTACTACAGGGAGTGAGAGAGACAGTTCAAAACTGTACACCTTAGACCCTCCTACCTCTTTATTACAACACCGGTTCTATCTACACACTTCTACTGACAATGTTAAAACAGGACAGATGATAGATGAGATCCTTTTTAGTCCCCATGTTTGGTTAAGGCCACACAATAATACAGCCTGCATGCTGTTTGGATTGCTGTGCAGCTCATTAACAATACAACTAGAATTCAGCCTTTATTAAAAATAGCAGATTTAGACACCCTTGTAAATGCATTTTGGAGAGTGACGATGACAATAATGACCGAGTTGACCTTGATGTCCCGCGCTTGCTCTCTGTGTTTTGCCCAAGCGCTCACATTCTAAATTCACATTTTCATTTTTGTTATTAAAATTTCATTTTCAAAGTTGTGTTGCATTAATTGTTTTTATAATGGGCACACTGTGAAGCCCTCTGAGCCCAGCATGTTTGCCTAGCCCTCAGCTGTGATTAAGGACTATCCAAATAAACCCTTTACTTTGTATGGGCGTGTGGGTGTATGCCAGTGAGTGAGTGACATGGGAAGTTGTTCGGAGTAAACACTGAGCACTTGGCTGCTTTTTAGTGGCTTTACTTTTGTATACTCTCTCTGCAGCTTGCATTTGCTTTATTTGGGCACCATTAGTTTTAGAAGTAAGATTTTCACCAGAAGTGAGCCTTTAGTTTGCTTTACTTCATCTGAAAACCTGTGCTGTTGTTGTACCATGTTTTGCTAATTAAGGTCATATAAATATCAAATCTATTGAGATGTCAGTCTGAAGACGGGGTTCTCTCCAGAGCCTTTCTTGTGGGAGCCTGGAGGATCGAGAGTTGGGTAGTCTATTTTTTGCTACACTACTAAAGGTGTGATCAAACTGAAATTCACTTTCCATCCATTTCAGTGAGGAGTTTCTGTATTTGCCTCCTTAGCGCATATTGATCGAAATCCTATTCGATTTGATTGAACTTTGACCTGCAAGATCTCCAATGTCCAGCTAATTTAAGAGAGGTATAGGATTGACTCTTGCCAGGACAATTTCAGTTACACCATTAACCCAGTTGCAGTCAACCTGGGCTTCTTCCTGTCTACCTTGACTTCCAGTGTTTATTTGGTTTGGTTACATAAGGTTTGTTTTCCTGCACCATACATGATTCCCAAAGCACATTCTCCAACTCATTCATGCATAACTGAGATGATGATGTTGCATGGAGTCATCCATGTTTTTGCTTTGTTTGTATTTTCTTGTGTGCATTCTTGCCTTTTTATCGTTCCTTGAGTTAGATTGAGTCACCATGCACGGTCATATAGGGCAGGAGCCTATCCCAGATACACCCTGGTAAAATATATATTTATTATTTTATTCATAATAAATAGGTTGTTGCCATCAACCCATTAACTATTGAAAATGTTGAGATTCACTGTCTCACACATACCGTAAGCTGTTAGTAAAGTGCACATCACAGAAATGTGTTGAAATGAGAAGATGGCAGATGTAAAAAAAGAATTTGGAAACAGGGGAATAAACTTTGCTCAGGAAAAAGTTAATGAAACTTTGGAAGTAAGGGACATTTTAGACTTAGTTGTTAACCAAGTCAATATGTGCCTGTGTTTAGTAAAAAAACAACTAAAAACTAAATAAAAAAATAAAAAAATGTGGAATTTGTGAGTGGTTGAGTGGCGAGGGATTTTGGACCAATGGTGATCATGTCCAATTGATCACAATTTAGCTTAAGGAAGTTGGCTTGCAGCCATGATTTAATTTCAGTTAGGCAGTAATCAGGGTTGAATCAGTTGCATTGCTGATGGATTAAGAGCAAAAAATGGATGTTACCAAAAAATGCCTAAATGTTTAATATAATATTTATGTCTAACTGCAGTACTCTTGTAAATAATAACATGACTTTCAAATTTTGTATAGTGCATACCCCAAAGTCCAACTTAGCATTAATGTATTTACTTGCATCAGCTCATTTCCTCAACCTATCCAAGTAGATTTGGTGCCTAATCCTAACTAACTACTAACTAACTGCAAAAAAAATAAATAAATAAATAAATCAGTGGTTCTTAACCTGGGTTTGATCGAACCCTAGGGGTTCAGTGAGTCGGTCTCAGGGGTTCGGTGGAGCCTCCGCCCTGGAATTTTTTATACCATTTGTTACAACATATCTTTATGAGCAATCGTTTTTCGAGGATGCTGGACATAAAAACTAAGAAAAGGAACAGACTTTGCTGTGAAAATGAAATGACATGAGACTGGCACTTGCCAAGGTGAAGCCACACATATCTGAACTGGTCTCTCAAAGGCAACAGCAGAAGTCACACTGAGGTAAGTTGTTGTGAGTTCATGCACTGTGTTGCTTTTGTTATTTGAACAAGGTGATGTTAATGCACGGTTCATTTTGTGCACCAGTAAAAAAAATCATATTTTATTTTTTACTAAAGAAGGGTTCGGTGAATGAGCATATGAAACTGGTGGGGTTCGGTACCTCCAACAAGGTTAAGAACCACTGATATAAATGCATTAAATGACAAAACGGTGATAAGCTCCGAAGTAATGAAAAGGATTGCATATCACCTGCACACAAAGTTGGATTTTGGCATATGCCAACATATGCAGCGCATGTAATTTGAAATCATAAAGTTGTGCTACTGTATTTGTATGCAGATTAAAGGGACCATCTTAAAATAATACATAACGCAGTAATTTTATATATTAAATCATATTCAAAAAAAGATTTGTAAATACATTTGCGGCATCATTTCAAGGTGATTTTTCAGTATGGCTTGAGGTGACCCACAACATCTAAGGTGTCATCTCTACTTATAGTAAAACACAGCTGCATACGATATGGCAATTAATATAATGCACTGGGTCATGCCCTTAACTGGAGCAGTATAACCTCTGTATGATCCTCTTCTGGCACAGACTGGCTGGTAGCTAATGCAGTATGTGATTCAGTACATGCCAGATACATCTGATACGCTGTATTGTTGATAGTCATTTGCAGCTGTCTGTGATGTGTTTAATACATAAATTTACACATTTGGATATCGTGTGCTGTTTGTTCTATGGAATAAATACATTTTAATGGCATGATTTCTTTAAATCATACTTCACCCAGGGTAAGTCTATAGTAATCTGACATCTCAAGTAGGAAATGGAATTACTATATAGGTGTGAAGAATGATTTTCTTAGGCAGAATTGTTTCCCAACAGTTGTGTACATTTCAATATCTGTCATATCTTTTCCATTTCTATCACACTTCCTTTTTTTTTCTTTTAAATCACATATTTCAGCATGGAAACCAGTCTATCTGTTTATAAAATGGAAACAAAAAGGATGCACTTGAAACGTGCCTTTACAGGAAATGATGAGTGAAGTATTTTAGTTTTGGTCATAAAGCCATTTTTTAATTAATCTATGACTGTGACTTTTTCACAGCAGGTTAGTTATACGCTTAAAATATTTTCTCTGCTTAGCATGTACAGCTTTGCTGTTTATTCACTTGAGAGAAACCTGAAGCCCCCTCATTCGTGAAACCATGAAATTTGCATCTAATCACTTTGAGCTTTGTGTCAGAGTGAGAACAAACACAGTGTAAACAAATATCATTATGCAGCTGAGCAAACATTCAATGCAGCCACCATTGTGATCTCAAGTCAGGCTCCATGCCTGCTCGATGTTATCCCCTCGCTGTTACTTTCCCTGACATACTTCAGTTTTTGAAAATCCATACAAATAAGTGCAAACAAAGAAAAACGTACAGCAAAAAAGATCTGACATCCAGCTCACATTACACTACAAAAAAAAGAAGAAGAAGAAGAAAAAAAAAATGCACATACACAGCTAAAAATGTAGCTATAGAGGAATACATTTCTGGGTGATTCAGCAGTACATTTGAGCGTGTGAGAACTCTGCAACATACCAACCAGCAACACTTTTTTGGATTTGTTCCCTCCCTCCCTCCCTGCAGGTTAACTGTCCCCAGACAATGAGCTTCAGCTATGCTTCAGGGTCTACAGAGTAGGGACACCAGACAGACAGAGAGACAGGCCTTGTATTCAGGCAGAGCCGATAGGCCTGGCAAGTGTGTCCTGTTTGGCATTTAAAACACCTCCGCTCACTCCTATGTCGTGGGAGAAGTGACGGACCTGACAGGCTCAGTCTCTTGGGAGCCACTGGGCCTCTTTCCAATCTCCCTGGGTCAGTGCGGGGGTGAGACGCCAGTGAGGAGCTCCTGGCTAGAAACACTAATTATCATGGCTGCCTTGCATTTAGTAGTACTGTGTTCAGCTAGGTAGCGTGCACCTCCTGGTCACGCTGTCAGATACCTCACAGGACTGACTCTAATTGTGGAGATTGTAAAGCTATGGGTGTTTAGGTTCAGGCTGCCAAAGGCAACTCTCTGCATCACTGACTTATGTAAATAAATGTGTAAACAAACAAGTGTTTAATGCTCCTCCCCCAGTTCATTTCTGTTGTTGATATTGTTTGTACCAGTTATCATTAATGGTCCTCTTTTTAATTTGTGTGGAATTCTTTTGATTGGTGAATCAGGGAGCGGTCGTGTCATAGATCACGCACACACTAACAGAGCATTGCAGCACTCTCATTTACACACACAGTAATGCCTCTGCCCAAACTCATGATAATTTAATAAATGCCTGAAGGCAGAGTTTGAGGCAGTGGACAAATATAAATATTAATTAACACACAGGGGACCTAAGTAATGTGTGGAAACTTCTCTGCCTATTGGCTCCTGCCATATTAAAGGAAACTCTGGTCAGATTTTTAATGTGGTTTAGAATATGCATTAGAACTTCAAACATTAACTTCTAAAGTTAACATCTTCTCACTGATATTGAAGGTTTTAGTTGGAAATTAATGCAACTTCCTCCGATTGCACCAAACTAAAAATGTGATGATATGTATTGATGAAAGCAACACGTTTGCTGACATTCCACATACAATACCAGTCAGTGGAAACTTGTACTTAAGTCTCAAATCTGTAATTAAAGCATCTGATTTATGCAAATACTCGGAGAGCATCAATTAAAATCTTAAGAACAGCATGGTTACCACATCTTTTCACAGCCACATAATAGACAGTTCTTCTCACTAAATACTCTCAGTGTTGGGATGCTGAGCATCAATAATGTGCCTGTGTGACAGGTTTGAGGACCCTGGAGCTCTGCACTCCCACACTGTCTGATTTCATAGTAAAACCGAAGGAGTGGGCAGCGTTTGACAGGTAGTGGTGAAAGAGGTGGGCTGAGGCTTGACATTGCCCATTTCCCTCTACTTCAACAGCAACCTATACTAGCCAACTAAACAACTGTCACTACCTTGGCGTTATTGCTTACAAAGGTGTCAGAGTTAGTATTAATACTGCAGTATGTCATATTAAATTTAGTCGAATCTGTAAATATTGTAACACAGGGATTTAGTGATGTGTAGATCAAGACAGGAAACACAAACCAGGATATTGTGAGATTTTCAAAAACTAAATGGACACACTCCAGTTGATTTAACACAGTAATTATTAAATTAGAAGAGACTTTAAACCTAAACTGTTCCTGATATATACACATGTGCTTGTGTTGCATGACATGTACCATCCACAGACCATGCCCCCTCAAATATATTATATTTTGATATGTATTTTATTGCTGCTTTTGTGTTGTTTTACTACTGCTTGTGCCCTTTTTGCCATGAAGGGAAAGTATTCTCATTGGTCTGGTGTTTGACCTACAACGTACTAGTTAGATTTGTTGTCATAAGGTCAAGACAAGCATGTTGGTTCAGATAGCGTTTGAGAGGGAACCTGGAAAAGCATAACTAAGTTGAAGGAGGCAATTCTTAGGAGGTTCAGCATTAACACTCGTCACTATATTACCCCGCCTCCAACTGATGCGATTTCCACTGATGCTGACTCTGCTGCCCAACTTAACTACTTAAGGGGATCAGGTTTGGATCCTATATTACAACACGATGTAGCGTTGTCAGAAGATACACTAAGATGTTACATTACAGGAATTTCTCCAGTGGTTGAGCCAGCACTGAACAGGTGTAGCAGCCTACATGTTCAGCTTAGCTCTTCCACGTGAGAATTAGAAAGTCAGATGCACACAAGAAGCACTCTGATCTCTGGTAAGGAGAGGACTGAAGAGCCAGGTAGAGGGAAGACAGATGGGTATGAGTTTTTTTTTGCCAGCTGTCTATACTTGCTTGCTTGGTACCATCACACTTTGGCAGAGAGGCAGAAGAAGTTTCATGTTTTCTTAAGGAATGTCTGATACAATAAAAGTTATGGCTACAGGTTGGCACAGAGCACTTGCAGTATAAATCGTCTGGTCAGCACCTCAACCCGCACAAATCCACTGTGTAGTAGTGACTGAATTATGGGTCTATGATTACAAATTGTTTTCATCGTAGTCACAATATTATGGAGGGGAATACATTTTAGGGAGAAAAGGCCACATTGTATCAGCGAATCTCAAGTTATTGAGAGTAGAGGACAAAAAACTAAGGAATAGTGACCAGATCAGCTCCATCATACCCCACATCCTGGACCTGAAAACATCCTCTTGCCAGTGGTCCAAAAGGCATATCCCAGGCATATCCAAAAAACTGAACTAATGTTAGCTAACAGCAGCTATAGTTTGCAGCAGTTCACTTTACTCTCCATCAGGAAACAATATATCTCAGAGAGTTGATTCAAAGCAGTCAGAGGACCTCAGAGGAAAGCCCAGTAGACATTTTTTCTCTAAAAAAGTGTGTTAGTATCATACCTGAAGTCAGAAAGTGCAGGAATAGGTGTTTAAAAATAAATAATGTAACAATATAGTATATATTTATTTATAGTTATATATACATAATATAACAACAGTTTAACACTGTAAAAGTATATATGGTTCATTACTGAGTTTTTCATTTCATTAAAGTAGCCATTGTGACTACAAAATTCAAAATTTACTTCAGTCAGCTAAAAACACAAAAACTATTCCAAAACCAAATTGTACTTTACATTTTCCTTTGAGCATTTTTACATCAAATATGAATCCAAAACTTGTATAACCACTGTTTTATTCCAAGTGAAATACTGAGTTTTTTAAAGTAAAAAGTTTGAGCCCCCCTAAGGTTCACCCTCTGTAAATCGCAGTGTAACTCTATTAAACACTTTATCTGGGTAATACTGTCTACCATGCAAAATTGCAGCTTGTAATAGGGGATAGATTAAATGGAATCACTCTCACCTAGTGGCAAATTCCACACCAGTAAGCAACAAATGGCTTGCCAAGCTCTCAGTGACATTTCTAGGGATTAGCTCATGATGTCGGGGTTGAGGCAGGACCCAGTGGGAGGGACAGTAGTCGAGCATCATAACACCCTCCACCCCTCCCAGACACACAGACATGCACACACACACACACACAGTCCTACACTACCTTATGTGGACTGTCACACTAAACTTACCAAGTGTGGACCAAGCAAAAAAAATAAAAAAATAAAAATTAAATAAATAATCTAATATACAGGAATTTTAAGGCCTTTTTGGTAGGAGAGCAAACTCTTGCCACTTGCATACACATGTCTATTGCACAGTGAGAACCTGGTATGCAGTCAAATTGGCTGTAAAGCTACTGCCATATGTACAGATGTAGATGTCAGCACCTCCTTTTTCAGATGAGCATGGAATCTAAAATTAGTGTGAGAGGTTGTCTATATGGTGACTTATTTTTAGTCAGTATCTCATTGTCTTGTATCTGAGTATGCATGCGTGTGCTTGCATATGACCTGCTTCTTTTTTTGTTTTTGCTCTTTCATTTGCATAAGGGAATTAAATGCAGATATGACTTTGCATTTGTTTGTTTTACCTTCTATTTTCATTTCTTCCTCTTTCAGACAAGATCGGACTTGCACTTGAATAGAATCTAACTCAACCCCTCATCATCTTTCTGAATTTGATATCTTGTCTCGAGATCAGCAGTGTGAAGTGAGAGAGGAAGAAAAATGAAAGTTAGGATACAGCACAAAATTCAGCAAAAAAAAAAAAAGCCAATAACTGGTGATGGAGACGTGGTCTGAGGCATGACACATGGAGAGCACTGAGAGGTTATATGAAGCAGAGAGGCGGGGACGTGAGTGAGAAAGCGTGGAGAGAGGTGGCAGGAGAATATGAAAGGAAAGGAAAGATGTATGGACATGAAAGATAGGGGGTATGTTACAGCTCATCTACAGAATGCTTGGAGATTGTGGACTGCAAATTCCCTTTTTACATCTCTAATGAGAGTTTCACTTGCTGTCTATAACTAAAGGTTGTCATAATTTGATCTATGACAAGCTTTGATAGATCTATGGAAACCTTGATCCTTACAGATATGTAACTTTGTAACATTTTACTTTTTTTTTTTACTCTTTATTTAAGAGCTCCTTCATTCAAGTTTAACCGCTGTGCTTATTTGCATTACATTTGCATTTTTGCAATCATCCAAGTGTAATGCATCTGAAGTGTTATATAAACATCTATAGAGCTACTTAAAAGTGTGATTTGTTTTACAGTCTCATGAAGTGAAACATGCATACTTTGATGCAGTGATGACAGCCACACTCATCACAAAAACTGCCTTTGACCTCATTGTATTTCAAAGCTATATCCACCACAGGATTTGCCTTTAGTGTAGGTAAAGATAATGAATCCTCTACGGGCCATGATACCGTATACTGGATTTGTCAGAGCTTCTCTCACGCCACTAACAACCACCATCAAATTGTCAGCCCCTGGTAAAACTCTGTCCTTCTGTTTTCACTGTGCAACAGTCCAAGCAGGGAATCTATGAATGTTTGCCGCATTTTCTCCTCTCAAACTTGCTTTATTTTGTCTATGACCTTTTCCCTCCTATTGCTTTCAGGATCAGTATGCATTCTACTCTCGGAGTGATTACTTCTCACCCTGTCAGCTCACCTTGACTTCACCTGTCATCCCTCCATCTATTTTCAATGTGATATTTTCTTTCTCACCTCTTATTAGTTGTGCCCATCTGAAGTCTCTGTTGAGTACCCGTATTTCTGTCTCCCTCTCTGTCACATGCAAGCACACATACACACACTATAAAGGACCACATGTCCTCATTATTACTTTAAAGTTACCATCCTCAGGATTATGGAAGCATCATTTCTCTTAATACCATACATGGTCTGCATTTGTGTTTTCTCCAATAACCATTCAATGCGTCTATAGTAGTTTTTGTGGAGTGCGTTATTCCTGTGCTGATTTCAGCCTACCAGCCTAAGAGAGTCACAAGAAAAGAATGCATTCATGCAATGTAGTGCAATCCTATTTTATCACCGTTAACCATCACATTATGTCAGAGTGATATTAAGATACTGCTAACACAAACAGAATATATCCCACCGTCCCACTTCACACTCAAAGCACCTAACTGGCGAAAGATTGGGTTGCTTCTATTGTGAAGCAGCCACGGGAAACCCAGTGTATATGTCACTGTAATGAGTTATCAACAATGCTTACAAAGCAAGATCATTTTTCACCAATTGCTCCTCTGCTGTATGTCTGACAAAGTCGCTTCTAACGAAGTGTTTGCTGTAATATTTATAGTAATGTACTATCCCAATATCTTTAACCTGGTGCAATGCAATATAACTAATTAGGCATTTTGTGCTGTTTGTCTTTGATAAAAGTAATTTCATTACTGTAACACACCAATTATTCTGTTGTTTTCAAAACAAACAAAAAATGTTACGGCAGCATCATCCACTGAATGTTGTGCATGATTGGTGAAGCCCATGTCAGCCTGTCACTAACAAATATGTAACCTTTGTTGACCCTTAATTGTTGATCCCCCTGCAGCTATTCAGTGTCATCTTGAATACTTGAATACAGCAGTGAGATGCATCATCCCACCAAGCTGTGTCAAAATTAGATCAACAGAGCCCGAGATACTATGAACGTGAAATGGATGAGCTATAATTTTGTGACTTATTATTATTTTTTTAGGTAAGGAGAAAAGAGTGTATTTGTTGAGTTCACTTGTTTTTAGTGTCTCAAGCATGTGTAGAGTAACCTATTTATGTATTTATTATAAGAAATATCTTTCTTAAACCACCAGGGAACACTTTATATGAAGTACCATGTGAACCATTTAAAGAGTTTCATCTAAAACATCCAAGATGTATCACAGAGGAATTAGCCAGAATAGGTCAATCCATGAATATTATTCTTTGTCTACATCTTGGCAATGAAACCTCTGATTAATTCACATTAACACTCTGAGGTCTTATGTTCAATCAGGAAGCACAAATATTTATTTATTTAACTGAGACCTTTCAAACATCTGCTGGAGTTCTCAGTGTCACACTCTGAGTTCTAAATTGGTAAATTTCTGCAATTAACCAGGAGGCATCAGCTTGGTTCCTGGTGGGTTTTTTGCACGAGCTAAACACCATATGCTTCACTCAGAAATTCACTGTACACACACTCACACGAACACCATCTCCCCTCTCACTCATGCACACACGGCATTAAGATTCCATCCCATTCTGAGATGATGTCTGAAAGGATTCATCACGGTGACAGCACCACTTCAACACATTTTTCAGTTTGTCAGAAGTCTCTTTCTTAGCGCTTGTTCCTCTCCTCTCCTTGGTTTCCTCTGGTGTATTGCTCTGAGTCCTGCTCAAAGCACACAGCAGGGGATTAGTCCCTATCACAGCACTCACTACCCCCAGATCAGTTCACCAGGGTTAAGGTGTAGCTTTCTCTGAAGATACCGTTTTTCTTTGTGCAAACTCTCACGGTGACATGTTAAAGGAGCCCAGTCAGAGTGGAACTTTAATGCTATGATAACCCATTTAAGTATCTGTCTCAGTATAAATACTCCCTCTTTTCGGCATCTTTGTCTCTTTTTTTCTGTCTCTTTGAGTGTCAGGCCCTGCAGGTTTGTATTACTGCTTGACACTGCAATGGAGAATAACAATATTTGTCTTTTGCCAAAACACTCTGGGAGATGGAGTATTAAAACTAACAGCACACAGTAATAAGAGGGGTTAATGAGAACAAATTAGGAACATTTTGTGAAATATGCTAATATGTGCTTCGTTTCTGAGTAGAAAAAATAAAGTACATTTACTGATAAATCTTTCTAATCAACAAATTGTATCTTATTTGTTTAATATGTGCTGTACTGTTTAATTAATGCAGGCCTATGATGTATTTCATCTTTTTCCCCCCTCTTACTCCTTCTCAACACAATTATACTACTACATTTATGCATAAAACTCAAATTATCTTTTCCATGTCTGAATCTGTGCCCAGATACATCTTGTTCATTTGAGCAAATGACAAAATGAGTCCACATGGATATATGTTTGCAAGATAGAACATTTCTAATTTCTCAGCAATTTCTGGATCCATTTCTGGTTATTCTGTGCTGAGAACGGAGGTTTGGCAAGATTTTTTTTCTTTTCCTTTCACTCCTACAAGATTGAAAAATAAATCACAGATGTGCTAGCCTTCCTCTTGCTAGATTATTATCATAGCCATCAGTAACAATGTCTCTTGTTAAAAAATTTGTCTTGCCCATCCTGCTGAGAAATAGATTTTCCTTTAGGCAGTGCACACTAAAAGAGGATAAATGGTATGGATTATGTGCTTGTTTGTCTGTCAATTGATGCTGTTTCCAATGAAGACAGATATACCAGATGCTGGACGCTAGATGTTGGTACAAATATCTGATGCTACGATGGTAATACATTTTCTTGTATTAATGCAAATAAAACACTTAATCAAATTTCCCTGTACATGTATAAAGGTAATATATTCAGAACATATTTATACTTTATAAAGGTTGTAACATTTTCAGGCCTATTAGTTTCCATTGTTGTGCTGTCACCAAGCACAAATGAGTCTTTAATATGTTTAATTGGGTCCATATGTTAAAAGAAAGAAAGAAAAACACCTCCTTTTTCTTGTACTGTAGATAAATATTCTATACATACAACAAATGTATCTCTGTGTTCAGTGGACACACAGGAAATGATAAAATGCTTCTCAGTGTAAGACAACAATTCCTTCTTAAAATGTAGTATTTCTCTCAAAACCAGCATCAAAAGATTTGCAATATTTTCATCATACACTGACATTTGTAACTCACTGTGTGTGTATTATTAATCATGAATCATGAAAACTAAACTTATTGTAATCTATATTTATGACAGGAACTAAGACAAGTTACCAAATTGCCCCAAATGAATCATTTCACTGAGTTCCAGAGTTTTTTATGAAGCTTTGAACCCCATACGAGTGTGAAACATTTAAGGATTAATATAGAAATTAGGGGTAATCAAGGTTTCTTCATGACACATTCTTATTTTCTATTATCACTTATAACACAGCGCTCTACAGCAGTATCACAGCAAATCATGACATGTTCTCTAACTAATTTCACACTTCTTCTTAATTTGGAATTTCATTGAGCTTTCAAACTTTTCATATGGTGGTGAGAACCATTTTTACCCACAAATGTGAAAACATGATATATAATTGTATGACAGAGCTTCAGGTACAGATACAGAAGCTATCTCCATTTTGGTATAAATACATACATGGGCAATATACTGTACAAGAAGTAAAATGAATGATCCAGAGTAAAAAAGGAAACGTAAAAGCTGCAATCGCTTAAATGAATGCTGACGTGCCCTTTACAGATCTGCTTTTAAGGGACTTTACCAGAAAAAAGCTCAGCAGGTATACAACACTAGGTAAAAAAGCCATGATATATACTCGACAGGACAGAGATTGTTTTTTTTTTCTTCAACATTCTGTGTTCATATTAAGTTCTTAATTACAACTAGAACACAACTGATTACTACTGTTTTACTACTACTACTATTTTACTATGTGATTTTGTTTTTATACAGGTTAAGAAAACTTTAGGCTCAGAATCATTTCCTCTGTTGTGAGTGGTCCTTAATTTTTGCTACCATATATTATTTTTTTAATGTCTTGACCAAGTGCTTTGACTTACCAAAAACTATGCATGTAACTAATAACTATAACAGCATTAATAATGCTTTAGTTTCCAGGAGTAAATATTGTTAGAAAAACAAAATGCGCTTATGTATGTTGCTCTATAGATAATTACAGTATGGCAATTATTCTATGTGTCCTTATGCAAAAACAATCTGCACATTTGACATGGACTCGTGACTTGGTGTCACAAAAATTACTCTTTAATTCCTAAAGGAAATCCCATAGCAGAGAGTGGCTAAGATGTGATTAGAAATTTCCGTAATTAGCTACTTAACCTATAGAAGAAATACTTATCATTCCCAAAAGTGTAATCCAACAGTCCTCAGATTTTTCTCCTCCCTATTGTGACTAATCATCAGCATAGAAGATGCTCTTCATCAGCCCACCCGTCTGCTCATCTTGGCTGTTGGCACCGACTGCCACGATAATGACTGAGGCTACTCTGAGACGATGTTTACTAGCTGACAGCAGCACCCTGCTCTCTCTGTATGCTCCAGCAAGCATTTCCATTTAGCTCACTTCTGAAGCTCCTGCCTAATTTCTCTTTGGAGACAGAAATCCTTTAAACCCCATTCTATCCTGGGGCAACATATTTACTGAGGGCTGGCTTTCCAATACCTGAGAGAGATTAACACTGCTCCCTGATTTATGAATCCATGCCACCCACCCACAGGCTTGGTCAGGGGCCCTAGCTACTCTACCCTGCTACTTCCTCTTCACACAATGGGATTTAGGTATCAGAAAGAAACACACAAACACACACTTCCTTACATACAGCTGAACTGGGTTTTAAGGGGAGTTTATACTGCGAATATGCATAGATCATCCCTCCAAATTTCTCTTAAGAAAAGAGAACACAGAATTGGCAAGAGTAAAACTACTCTCTCGCACTACTGTTCGCAAGTGGAAACAACTCAAAACTAAACTTTATGACAGAGTATATCTCCTGGACAGAATCAAACTTGACAATGTACATTTTAAGAAACTCCATGCTGATTTATCACTTTGATATACAGTTAAAGGATATGCAAACAGGTACTCTAGGTCTGTCACTGCAGCATGGAGATATAGTCAAAAGATCTGTGACATCCATCTACTGTTTTGGCATGCCACCATCTCACTGGCAACACTGGCTGTCTGTGACTGTGGTGGTCGGATGGCTGCCAGACTGAGTGACAGCCTGGTATTTGTTTATCCTGAATAGTCAATTGCTGGGCATCTGTACTACAGAAACAACAAAGCTGCTGGCACAGAGTTCAGTGTTTCAGTAGATGTGTCTGCTACTCTTATTCAATTGACAGAATGCTTTTAAATTGTCCTAATTTCGGCTATAAAGGATTCATAAAAGGCATCATGTCATGTATTTCTTTGGATAAATATGCAACAGTAAAATCAGACAGTTATAGCGCTGGCAGTATCTTTGCAACATGTGTTTTATGGTTGCAATCAAAACACATGCATGGTAGCTTAAGGACATATAAAGGTGTGTCTGTTTGGAGGGTCTTAGCAGCAGCGCAACCTTGCACTGTACTGAACAAATAGTGCAGATGTTTGTCTGGATCATACATTTTTGTATTGTGTTATTTTTTCATCATTTTATGATTAATGTGCAATAAACGTCTTTTGTTAATGAGACTGCTATTGTCTTACAGTAGCCTATTATGTTCTCTGGACAGCTACATAAATAGAAGTACATGTGAAATGTACATGCTTAATTAACTACCCACCCCCTAATTAGTTGCAAGACAATGACATGTTCAGCTTTTCTTTTTCTTTTTTCTTTTTTTTTTCTTTATTAATTTTTGTTTTCTTACATTCCTCTCATATCATATGCTGTTAGTGTACTTGAGCAAGATAAGGCTTCACTGAGTTTGACATACACAATATCTGAGGTGTTTGCATGTTAGTTGGCAGTTATTGCTGATTACAGAGTGTTCCATACATTTAGTGTAGTATATGCAACAGCCATGAGCGACTGGTGGGCTAGTCTTGCTCACATGCCTTTTGTTTTCCCTTGTCTCTTTATATTACTTATAAGTGGTAAAACATTTTAACTAGTCCTTGTTTGCTATAGGTGTCAAGAATTCTCCTCTCTACACAATGACCACAACAGAGTACTTTTACCCCTGCAGCTCACCTTGTGTGCTGCAGACTGCTTCTAGTCCAAACAAAGTCAAAAGTGTCCTATGTCACTGCCTGCATTCCAGACATTGGTTATATACTGCATCCTGTGCTGTCTTCTTTGTGGCATAGTGGTCATGCCTCCAACCATTTTCAATTTTCCCTTGTTATTTATCCAACTGCTATATAACTGTATATAGCTGGAACATACCAAGTAGACCAATAGACAGTGAGAGGTAGTTTGAAAAGTTTCTATGAGCTTTTGGATATCTTGTTTTCCAATGATGTTAAGTTTGTTACCACTGGAGTCCATCTTTTACACCTACAGGGGGGTGATTTGATACCAAAAACCCCCCCAAAAAACATCACTTTAAAGTTGCCCATTGGTGTTTTTTAGTAAACATAGAAAAGTTATAGTTTACACTCAGTGTTACTCACCAAAACAACATAGTAACAATAACAAACTTTTTTTTTAATTTATTTTTTTTTTCATGGAAAGTTCTCAGTGAAATAGTGTGAAAAAGTTGACAAGAAATTGTATTGCATCACCGGCATATGTGAAACTGTGCATGTACGTTCTTGTGCATATGTACAAAACAAAACAGCTCCATAGCACTGCTATTGGTCAAAAACTCCACACAGAACCTTTAAGTAAATCATCCATAAATAATATAATTAGACTAAGTTGGGTAAACACAGTTCAATCATAACAACAAGTTCCTGTGCTTGGTCCTAAAAGGCATGAAGGACAAGGTCATGTTGCCTGCAGTGTGAACATAACACAAGATATAATAATACATGTGCATTTGGAGAATACAGAATCTGCAAGACTGCTACACAACAAACTTAATCAAACTATAACCTACAACATAACATAAAATAAAACAAAACAAAAAAAGAACTTCATCTTCCCATTGCTTTCAAGGGCACTTTCTGTTTTGTGTTTTCCATTTGCTTGATGGAAACTGACATAAATCTGATGAAGTCAGATTTGTCAGGCCTGTTAGGACAACAGGAAAGCACTGCTCTCCTGCTGCCCTTTCATTCATTGGAGAGCTCTCAATGAATGAATTGAAAACAACATAAAACATATATGTGGTAGTGCAGAGGTACAGCCAAATATTGTTAGCCCATTCATTCTTTAGATTGATACCCAGTCTGCAATGGTATGTTTTGCCTCCAGTAATCAATCCTGCTTTAAGTGCTACAATAGCTCTCAAGGTAGTTGCCTTACCCTGCCCATGTATGGTTTCTGTACATTACTAACCTACTTTCCCACTGTCATGAATGCAATGGGAGCTTTGCAACTTTCTTTATCAATTTTGGTAAAGCTAGAAAATCATGTCAGGTTGTGTGCATCTGCCATAACCTGTTCAGTGACAACTTGACACAGTGTAATGGTGCAAATGAATACTTATGTATCAGTAAACTGGGATGATCAATGCTTGTCAGGTCACAGTCTGAAGAAAACTACTCCGAACATAAACTTTCTACGCTGGATACTGGAACTGCAAAGTGAAGGTGTATAATGTACATTAAGTTGGAAAGTTAATCAGTTCCTATTTTGTTTCTCACAGTAATCCAGCATTTCCCATGACAACAAGCTCGGTGGCACAAAGGTAAAATGTAGTGAAGAAGCTGCCAATCTTCTCTGCCATGGAGACACAATTGGGACGCCTGGGAAACATAGCACCAGAAATTTGGCATTTACAATTACAAAAACATGGCACTGTGACCATTTTGCTTGCCTGCAGCATATTTTCACAATATTGTGATGAAATTAATAGCCAACATGCTGATAAAATATGGAGAAAACATTATGAAAGCATTATATCACCAAGTCCTAATGGCTACATGCGTGTTGGTGATTAGCACCACTGTTACTGTGCTATTTTATAGTATTTCCACATTTAATAAAATATACTTTGGCCGATTAAGAGTACCTGGCAGAGCTGGGACTTAAAAAGATGCTTTTATGTTTCAGACAAAGCAATGCAGAATGCAAGAAGCAGGATACCTCAACAAGGGAGTTATCCATCATCCCCTGTCCATCAATGATTAATGGCTAAAGTGGTTCCATTTTCATGGTAGAGAACATAACAATCTTGCATTTGAGCATTTTGTCCTCTCCACCAAGCCCCCCTTAACAGCTACCCTCTCTAGTTACATTGAGCTATTTCAACAAGCACCTTGTCCACTCACTGCTTCTCCCCATGTGCTTCCTCCTCTGTTCCTTTCAGTTGGATGTCTTCCTATGCATAAATAGTGCAACCAACCATTTTGGTGAACCATGTTCCTGTTAACATCACTCATCTTCAAACAGTTCCACACATACAACTAGTGCTTGAATACTTGCCCCAAACCCCGCAACAGAGATAAGGATGTAAACTCCCAAGATGAAACATAAAATTGCAAGAAAACAATCATTCAAACATTTAAAAAACTGACCAGTGGTGTTGTTTTATTTCTGGAAAGGATAGTCCTTCTGACATGCCAAGATGATGAATAATGTACAGAGAAAGCAAGAGAGTGCTACATACTGAAAGAAAGGTCCATTTAAATTGCCAGCTCATGGAATAAATGCAGAAAGACACAAGCAGCTTTAACTGGGCATCTGTATGTAGAACGTTCTTCTTTACACACGCGCGACTACATTCATATATATCCCAAGCAATTACAACAGTGGCACATGGCAAAGATGCTAGATGTTGTTATAAAACATTGATAATAAACAAATATAATTTCCCTCTTGTATGTCTAATCAAAGTGAGGTGTAGAGGTGCAGTGTGCTGACTCACCCCTGGTTCACCTTAAATGTGATTTAATTATGAATGAGTAGGCGGATTATTGGCCCCTGTAGATAAAACACCTACTGTAGTGTTAAGTAATCCCCCAGCATAGTAACATATACAATAATTGCTGACAATGGCTTCTCAGCTTCCTACAGTTTATTATATAAGGCCTTTAATATTCTTCAGTATGTGTTTTTAAGGCAATATGAATGTGATGGTCAATCATGTCACTGCACTAGACTTAGCACACACACACATATATATTATATATATTATATTATATATATAGATATATAGTTTATATCCTGCTTTGTACTTTTGTTTGACATACTTTTCGCATAATTTGAAACTTTCTTTAGTTTAATGAGCAGTGATTGTGGTAATTTGCCTACAATAATCGGCAGACATAAACATTATCTTAGCTAAACATACAAGGCTTCATTACTAGTTTAAAGGTCTTCTTACATACTTGCTTGGTTGGGTAATTGTACAGCTAAAATGTGAATTTAACATTTTCCGGAAAGCCTTGTAACATTTAATTTGACAATCCTCTGCAATGGCAAAGAAAAAAAGTCGATTCCTGCACACACTTATCTTCTCCGCATTGATTTATTAAAAGGTCGTTGTCTTAGTCACAGGGACCTTTCTCATAAATGCAACATATTTGCCTGATCAGATCTGGCTGGCTGACTTTGGTAAGAAGTGATATTTCCTAAAGTTAAGAAAGTGCAAACAAAATGTATTTCTCTGTCATGAATTGAAAAGGTAACTCATTTAAAAGTAGACTGATTAACATGAAGAAACCACGTGAAGGACAGTTATCTTATAGAATGCTTTGTAAATTCTCGTGTGGATGAATATGATACAGACATTCACTACGAATGCTAAAATTGTTGATACTTGAATATGTGATGTGCTGTTGTGGCAGTAAATCTTGAAACAGTTACATGACATGAAGAGCTGAGCTGCAGATTTTAGGCAAGCTATTTTTGCTTAGGACATGTACCTTTCGCATGTTTCTATAATTCACTCTTTCTCCTGGTCTATACTTAGTCTCTTTTTCAAACATAATTTAAAATGAAAAAAGTCATTTCCCCTGTCTTGCATGTCTTGTGGGGTCCATTAAAGTCCTATTTAAGTTACTATTCTCAGCTCGTTCCCAGTGACTACGGCAATCTAATAGCCTGTTTTTTATGACATTACATGTGGATTATTTATTTGGATACATATCAGTTCTTTTTACAGAAATGCATGCTATAGAATAAAACAGACCAGGTTCAGGACAACCAGCAGTCAGGGTACTGGTACCAACTTTAATTAAACTTATATTTTCCACTTCCATCCTTTTCTCTTTTCCCACTTGCTCAAACACCAGTATTGCAATTACAGCCACACACAATGCAGTATGTTATTTAGCTTTATTGCTTGTTTATCCCTGTTTCTTCTTCTTCTTTTATATGACTTTGTCTTTTCATATAATTGTCAAAACAATATAAGTCCTGCCATTCCCTTGTTAAAATCATTTTGGATAGCTTAAAAAACTTTTCTAAAAAAGATAGTTCTCCTCACCTTAATTTATATCATCAATAATGGCTGTTGCTGTTTTACCTATTTAATTATAGTACACTGGTCTAACGTTCAATGTCAGCAAGATTCACAGACAAAATGATTAATACTGAAAAGCAGGGGATGAATAAACAAACATCTTGGTTATTCACCAAAGGACTCAAATCAATTGAAGTTATAAGAACTCCAAGGTTCAAAGGCAACTTCATAACTAACACAAATAATAAAATTTTCATATTTTCAAATTCAGTATCCAGAACCCGTCTATATGTTGCAATGAAAATAATGACCTTTTTTTCTTAGGAAGGAAAGCATATCAGCAATAAAACTGTCTTTCATCTATAAATAAAATGCTTTGGGAAAAGGATGTGAAAATGGTCAAATTCATTAACTAGTTTTTAAAATCATTCTGAGGAAATAAACAAACAGACTGCAATCTCAAAACACCCAGCACCTGATGACTTTGGAAGTATTTTTACATCTTCAAGTGAGTCAAATCTTAAGTGATACACCCAAACAAACACATTATTGTACTGTACTAACCTTTGTGAAGCAGCAGGACTCATGAGATCACTAAATCACAAGAGAATCCATCTTGCCAGGCCTCAAGCTATGCTATTGGGTCCTGGTAATGGTCCAATCAGCATTCTATGAGGAACAAACTGGCAGCTAGGTCTGTGTGTGGTAGCGTGAGAAGTCACTATTTCCTTGAAAATGACAATGGTGACTCCTAAAGAGGTTAGCACAGATGCTGTTAGTATCGGTTAACTCAAAACTGGAGAATATGTCTTCAGCGAAGAAGAGCAAAGAACAACACTCAAGGCTTTTCTCGATGGGGTTTCCTTTTCCTTTCCTTTGGTAAGAGTTTGACTATGTGTGTTGAACTGATGTTCAAGTCAGCCTGTGATAGACGGTGATAGACAGATGATTCATCCAATAACCTGCCAACTGCCTGCCCTTTTCGTGTTGTCTAATTTCTTGTTGTATAATGACCTCATGACTTAATTTGTAACTCTCCTCACTGTCTCCTGGGCCAATTCGAAAATGATTTTAAGATTATGTTGTTGTTTATAAGGTTTATAGATTATATTTCTGTTTGATCTGACCTGTGTGACTCGTAGGTGATCCGACACGGGGCTCTTGATTCTCTCACAGTCATAGATTTGAAGCTTAGACAGGAATATATATCTGTTCCTGACACTTCAACAACTCTCACAGTCTATTTCTGTTTGCCTTTGACTTTCCTTGTCAGTGTGTGTGTGTGTATTTGTCTATTTGTGATTGCGCGAGTAATCTTTTTGTCTCTGTGCTCTGTGTTTCTTGTCTGCAATGTTTTTTTTTTTTTAAATCATTCATATAGCACTTTGGTCAATAATGGCTGTTTTAAATGTTTTATAAATAAACATGACTTCCCCTATCTCACCCCACTCTCCTCTTTGGTTATTCTGGGCACTCTTCTGTCTATGTATTATTTCAGCTTCTTTGTAGTCTGGGGACTCTCATTCATGCACAACGAATCTGACAGACCCTCAACAGCCCAGTAATCAATTGCAATATGTTTTTTTTTTTTTTTTTCAAAAAATCTAACTGATTGACAGAATTATGTATCATCCCATATATGCATTCAATTGGTGAATATGTGACTTGGTTGTTTATTTGTTTCATTATGACTTCTATCTGTCGAGAATGACTTCACTCTATAATTGCAGTGGGACAAGCAGCGGTCCTATAAGATATTAAGCATGTGACTATTACTTTCCTCCTTACCATTTATTTGATTTAGATTTTAATGGTGTGACCAAATAAAGATGGAAACTTCAATTTCAAGTCAATATTGTGTGCATGCACTCAGTAAGACACAAGGTAAAGTTAGAGAAAACTATGATAACGAATAAACATTAGAGATGCTCCCGGGCTCTGTTACCTAAAAGCACCTTAAGGTGTAAACCTATCTTGTAAATCTCTGTGCATTTTCTGTTGTTTTTTTTTTTTGTTGTTGTTTTTTTTTTTACTGACTCACAGAAAGCATCTTAGGATCAACAACTGCAATGCAACATCTTTTGTTTTAAGTCTTTGGGCTCCATTTTTATGTATGCAACTCAGCGTTGTACAAGAAAACTATGCATGTTCTTGAAGGTATTTCCACAACTGTGCTGTTTTGGTATCTTGGTGACTTCATACTAGCTCTGAAACCAAGAACATTTACAGTATTACCATATGCTTTAGGTCTTTGCTTTACACTGGTCATTCTCTTTTGGCCTTGTAGTACAATCATTCATTATATCTATTGGGAGCTACTAATGAAGTGTGCAATGTCTTTCTTTCTTCTACTTTACATAGTGTTTGATGCAGCACCAACTTTTTGGATCAGCAAGATATTTTCTTTGCCATAACAGAGACAGCAATTGATGACTTAATCAAAATGATGACCGCAAGCTACTGGATTTTGGAACATTCATTTACTGTATATCTATTGTTTCTGCTCCTTCCGTTATTATTTTAATCCCATCCATCCATTTCTTTGTCATTTCTATCTGCTTATCCTTTTATTTATCTCAGTTCACTGTATTGATGTTGTCTGGTTAATGTCATCTAGACATCCAAGTCTAATATGCTGATTTGATTTGAAATGGCTTCACCAGGTTTGCCCCGTGAAACTTGCCGGGCTGGAGGCTGTCACTGCTGACTTTAAATCAGTCAGCTCTTTCATGATGTACTCGTGCTGATGATTACAAGTGCATTAAATGCATCTACCGTGCCATTTGTTTCGTTTATGCTTCGTATTTGATGTATTTTTAATATCTGACATGGTTTATGCAGAATTTAATACAGCAACATATTTTAAATCAATGTGTCCTTCTTGTCAGCACCATGAACAATGAACATTAAGAACCTCTTAACAGCCCTGTACATGCACTCGCTTGTAAGAGCTGTTTGGGGAATTGTGTGTAAAAATTTAAGAGCTTTTGTAAAAATGGTCTTAGAAAACACTCTTAACCTTTAAAATCAATCACTACTGGGAAACAGGTCCCTCTATGGTCTTTCACTCCCCTGAAACCACAGTTACTCACATACTTCTCACACGTTTTACTAGTTTCTTTCTCTCTTCACAAAAGAAATACCATGATGATGTCTGTAATTGTCCCTCATTACCATCCATCTGTTATTGTTATTTTCTCCACTCTCATGTTTAACTTGACTTTTTTGTTTTTGTTTTGTTTACAAACTTCATTGTTTTCATAGGGGTAAAGCTTCAGGGATATCTTGAAGTCACACAAAAAAATGTTTGTGCTCTACTTCATCAAAAATAAATAAATAAATATATAAATACTGTTAGACATCAGACTTTCACAACTCCCACACTGTGTATGTTTCCTTAGTTCAGATGAAAGCCACAACCTACGCAGAAGTCTAACCACTTTCCTGTATTACATAAAGGATAATTACAGTAGTAAGTTCACTTTTTTTTTAATGGGCTAAGGACCAAGATCCAGCAATTCATTTGGTTTAACCCTGATCACTTTATCAGTTTAGATACAAACTGCCATGAATTTGACTCAATGTGACTTGTGTACACATTGTTAATGTTAATATGGTCTTGATTTATCATCACTTCTTTTACCTCACCATCAACACACTTCTGTTTTGTTTGAACAGCAAAACCAACTTATTATTTAGCTAATTATTTATTATGGATTAGAATATTCCCGTTTAGATGTCTCTAAATGTCAACTGTGTGTCATGACACAAACATCAATTGCCTTATCATCAGGAGGATTACACACTGCTCACTCTCATCTGAAGGCGACGTTAATCTGTCCGCTATGTGAATCCCACTGCTGCTCGCAACTAAGAAAAGAACCCTTAAACTAAATATTTATTTTTCAGTATACTGCATAAAAATGAGGGCAGAAGATGGTGTTTTGAAAAGTCTTAAACTGGGTGAAGAAAGAGTAATAGATATCATTGTAAAAAAAAAACCTTGACCAAAGCACCTACTTGTCAACAATGTTGCACTAAACAAGGTTGTTTTTTAATAGTGTTAAAAGATAATTTACACCTCAGCTTAAAACATAATAGTGTCAGATATCTTCCAGGTACTGGTTGTCTTGAAAGATACACTTAGTAGTGAAAGAGTGTCTGACAGAGACGTGCTCAAAATGTGAGACCACTACTCTGTATACTATACACATAGCCTTACCTTTTTATGCAAACATATCTGCATTTTTAAAAAGTCAGAGAAACCATTCAGAACATGTCTGCATCTCACATTATATTAGAATCTTATATAAGTAAAATCTGTTTACTTTTACATGCAACACTGATGCATGCCTGAGCTGAGTCTACATACGGTATATCTAAATGTACTGCAATAAATTAAAGCCTTTTAATACTCTAATCTGTCATTTGTAGTAACTCATGCATTTGGTCATGCATTTTATGACACATCACATTCACTGCATAATTCCTTTCTGACATGTGTATTTCATTTGCATATGTCAGTTTAACATATTGAATAAATGTCTGACATGCCATGAAATACAGTGTGCATATCAACAGCGCTGGCCAATAATTGAGGTTTTCTGTGTAATTACGGCTTTTATGTATTGTCTTCTTGTTAGCTTTAATCGCTCGTCTGTACATTTTTGAAATTGCAAGAAAATGATAAACTCTGTGTCTCCTGAAATTCATGTTCATGCACAATTTATTTATGTAGCTACATTGAATTAGCACTCGTATAAGATAATCTGAGTCACACTGGGCAGTCAAGAAAAAAAGAAAAAAAAAAAGACCAGAAAATCGACTCAGCAAAAAATGTATTTTTTATCACTTGCATTCTTCGTCCTTGTCAACACCCAGATTATTTTTAAAAGGTTGCTGTTGACTCATAAGTATAAAATAAATCTCTGTCTCTAGTGTCAAAAACACATGCTTTGTAATTAAAATCCTATGACTTTTCACTGTAGTATAAGGATGTTCCACTACTTCCTGCCTTAGAAAAAAAAAAAGCAATCCAGGCAACATGTTTAACATCATCTATTCGTACACATGACAGTTACAGTATAAATGCTTGTAGACAGAGGTGGGATAAAAACACAGGCATATGAGACACTTCACACATTTCTTCCCATGCTCCCCATGAACCAAATTTAAGATGGATTTTCCCTTGCAACAACGCTAGCCAGCTAGTTACAACTGCACGTGGCTGAGTCAGGTGCAGCTCTATTCATTTGTGAGGACAGTGAGTCAGTAGGCCTGCACGTTACTCACTGACTACATCTGCCAACTGTGTGTGCATCTGCTAAGTTAGAGTGTATGAAATCAGACGGTTTACTCACAGCACTTGTATTTATGTGCTGCTGGCTGCTCCACCCTCAGCAGGCAAGCTGGCATCAACCTTGGGGCGATGCGCTTGATCTTCGCGCACGCCTCACCTCTTAATGATAAAATGAGAAAACTGGGTCGGAGATGTACATTCCCACCAGAAATAGTGGGAAGTTAACATCTTCAGCTGAGCACCAAGACTTCCAACTGGGAAATCATCTCTAAATAAATCAAATGAGTTTCACAAATAGGTGAGGAGCCTATGGGAGGCCCAGGTTTGCTCCTGGGAGGAATGAACAAGTCTGGATGATTAACTGAGAAATGAATGACCCGCTCGTGTATCCACTAGAAACCTACTTGAGCAATCAAATGACTCTAAATTAAATGATATTTGGCATGTTGAGGTTTTTACTGATTGATCTTTACTGATGTTGTTTTCTATAACTATTTATTGTTTCTGTTTAAGGACTTAAAAAGTCAGTCCCCGAAGCAAAATCTGAAACATCGTCTTCATTTTCTTTAACCTGCAAGCACGTTTAGATCTCACTGTCTTCTATACAATGAACAGAAAATCAAAAGAGCCGTATTGTATTTGAAAGGAAAGATGCGATTACACACAATGTCGCACTAAACTGGTTCAATTCGAACACTTTGCAGCTGTTCGTAAGTGTCTACCGTGGTGTTTTATCATACAGCAAAGGGAAGAAGAAGAGACACAGAGAGAGAAATCCAAAGAAGCCAACCATGCATACAAATTAAAAAGAAATAGTAGTATGCCATGAGACATTTTACAACTCACCAGAGTTGGGATCGGAGTTGCCATCAGCTTCAGTCCTCTTATCAGGGGAGGCCTGCTCGTAGAAGTCATCCTGCGCCTGCACCAGAGGGAGAGGTTGTGTGAGGAGGGAGCCACTGCCTACAGGCTCGTGGTCCCCCAGACCGCTGTCACTGCAGCTCTCCTGGGAGCCATCCGGCAGGTGAAACGTGACGCGCCGCTGCGACTAGAACCAAGAGCACAAAACAGAGCCTCTGATGTTAGTGCTCTGCTCTGCCTGCTCATTTTTATTTATTTTTTTTAACCTATTCACAATATTATTTTGACACTGAGCTAAGCGAGCTTGTGGCTTGCTGTCTGACACACTTGAGTACTGATCAGTACTGCAGTGTGAGCAGCCTTAAGAGTTTGTCTGAACAATGTAAAAATAATTAGGCAAAGTACGGAAGGCACTGATGAATAGAAGGGCTCATTTCCAGTTTCAGAAGACAGAATAATCGGAGAATAGCAAGACTATTTTGACTTGGGCCCAGTTATTGATGGGAAGGGGAGTAACAAGTGGTAAATACAGTCACGTTTCACTGCACAATGACAACCAATCACATCATGCAAATTAAACATCATGCACTGTAACAAAATATCAGCAAGGTGAAAAGTGCAAAATTTGTGGGCTTTACATAAATACATAGTGTAATTAATGTCAGGCATAATTAATGAAGACCATGAAATTTTTAGATGTTGGTGGCAGTATCCTGTTCATCAGGACTGCTACAGTGATGTTTACAGCCAGAATGTTTAGTTTGTGTTGTCAGTTTGTTTTAGTGTTGGCAAAGTCAGAGTGGCCGGCACATTTAACAGAAGTCGCCCCCCAGGGTGTCCTTCTTCCCACTCGCACCAGGGAGAGAAATTTCTTAAGCCACAAGTGTTCCTGGGACATATCTTATAGCCCTTCTGTTGGAGAACACACGCATGAACACACCCAAACACACACACACAGCATCCTTAAAGCCATCCTGATTGAATTTCCAATTGTTAATTCCAAGTGTCTTTTCCCCTTGCTCTAATGACATTTTCCTCAGGCTTTTTCATAAGTCCAGACACAAGCCTCCAGCTAACCTTTCGTGAGCACAGAGAGGTCCCTGCCACATCCGTGGTGATGACAGACAGAGACGGGTTTTACAGTAATTATTGGCAAAAGCAAAGGTCACCCAATCTACAGTCTAATGCAAATGACCTCATTATATATTTTAGAACTGCTCCAAACGCATGCAACATTCAATTAACCAAAAAGAGGGAATAAAGAAAGGGGGAAAAAATGGGCTGGTAAGGGAGGTGGGGATGAGGGATTTGCACGCAGACCTAGGAGACTGTGGGAAAAACAAAAAGCTGGCTTCAGATTTAGATGCACGGTGTTTAATTTTCATGAGGGCTAGAAGACAGACAGACAGACAGACAGACAGACAGACAGACAGACAGACAGACAGAGATGTGATATCTCTCTATATATAAGAGAGAGAAAGAGAGAGAGAGAGAGTTTCTAATCGTCTGTAATATCTACAAAACTTGTCAGCTATAACAACCTCGGAGGAAGATGTCAATCCTCACATGCCCAGGAGTGTTGCAATGACACTCATAATGCTCGGCTGACAAAATGAAAATGAATTGATGACAAATGACAAGAAAGAATGTTTTACGAAATTCATGGCTGACAGCTATGCTACGTGTGAAAATGTGAAGAAAAAAAACTTAAGGTGGATTTAATTATGCATACTTAGCTTTGCCTTAGGCCAACTTAACTTGGTCTAAAAATGTAAATGTTAAATGTTTAAAACTTTCCCTCTTATAGACCATGCAATGCAAAAGAGACCATATCTGTGACATTTCTGGTGGATTATCAGAAATAAAACCATCTAAAATCTGGTATATTTTGTGAGAAATCCAAATATGGATTTGAACGATGCTTCACGCTTTTGCAGTCTCCAAGACAACTAAAAGTGCAGAATCAAGCACAATTAAATGCAAAGGTCTCGTAAAACAGTAGGAATTTGGATAAATGTCACCGTTAGTAATTATAAAGAGGCAAATGATCAGATGTGGCATTTCAAATGAAGATGACTAACAGGGGGGGGGGGCTAAAGTTTACAGATTAGGCAATGTAGTATCAGTTTCACTGGTGAGGGATGCTATGTCCGACAATTTAACAACATTTCGGAGAGAAAATGAGTCCAGTGAAACAGAAGGTGAGGCAAAATTTGACGTTTGGTGTATCTGCGCTTAATTAACAGTGCCTTCATACAGTATGTTTTTCTTCTTGCTGATGCCAAAGAAGTTGGCCTAAGGCAAGGTAGCCATCTATTTGTTGGCTGCCCTGAAAGTGTCAAGCTGGCAATACTGATACTGGCATCTTTTCGACTACCTTCTTCCAGAGTTAAACCGTATATCTTACAACAAAGTCAGTGAAAGTAGTACTCAAAGTGTATATGTTGTATTATTTTGAAGCTTATGGGATTTGGAGCAGCAGTCGTTTTTTGTTTTTTTTCCAAAAAGGATTACACGCACGTCAGTATAACATTAATTCATGAGAATACTCTGATTAATATATGGAGTGAATAAATACTAAAGGACATTCAGATCCAGTGACAGTGGGGAAATGATGGTTTTAGTGTCTGGACTGGTGGGGCTGGGGGAAATCTAAACGTGAAAATGAAATCTTGCTCATCACCCCCTATAAGATTTTATTTTGGATTCTGTTCAAAGTAGTTTAAAGTAAGAATATTTTGCATGCATACAAGCCAAAAGATTCAGACTTCTCTGATAAATATTTCACTATAACCTGTCTTGTTCTAAGCAAAATCATTCATAATTCATTGTTTATAATTCCACCATGAGCTGTAAATAAAAAGGTCCGCTTTTAAATTACATGCAGTGTCTACATCGGTGTGTGTTCTGTGGGTTGTCTGTGGGTGTTGCCTGTTTGAGTTCGTGCATGTGTTTATTTGTGGGTTTAAGCATGTTTGAAGATATTTGTATTTCTCTGTTGCTGACAGTCACTTGTGGTAACATTAGCATAAGACCGGCTTAAACTATCCCTGCTGCCAGTTTACAAGATATTATGGCTTATCTCGCCTGCTAACCCTTATTATCCGCTTGTTTTTATAATTTGCCTGACCAAACACACTCACTTTAACAAACACAAAGCAAATAGCAGCACTTTGCTGCTGGAAGGTTTAAATTCCAGCATGCCTGCATATTATCAAGAATAGTGTTTTGCCCTTGGGTCTTCATAGAAAGGACATACCATTAAGCAAACTTAAAATAAAATCTGACAGAAGAGAGTAAATGCCAACTATTTCAAGCAACATTGAAACTAACTTGCACACTAATGGAAAGTGTGAAAGTGGAGGGCTTTGGCTTCCAACAGATAAACCCAGCTCAATGTCTTCCCCCAAGTTCAAATGGGCAAACTGTGTGTAAGTATGAGTAATAAAATCATAATTATCGCTATAGGTTGTCAGAAAAGTGGATAATAAAATTAATTCGACTGAATCAAACTAAGATTGACTCATCACTTAAAGGAGCGGTGTGTAGGATTTAGTGGCACGTAGCAGTGAAAATGCAGATTGCAACCAAATGAATACTCTCCCATCCCTCACCCTCTCTTTCATGTATGTGCATGTAAGAAAAACTCACATTAAAAGCAAAAGGCCATATCTAGATCAGTGTTTGGTTTGTCTGTTCTAGGCTACTATAGAAAAATAGTGGTTCAACATGGCGGACTCCATGGAAAAGGACCTGGTCTAAGTGTAGCTATAAAGGGCTCATTTCAAGACAACAAAAACACAACGATTCTTATGTTCAGGTGGTTGGGTAATGGAAGCATACTAATGATATTATATTTAATTTCTGCCAATAAATACTCCTCATTACACACTGGACCTTTAACCAGATGGTAAAAGTAGCAGATAGCTAAGGCAGTTAGTGTCTGGCAAAGTCATATAGGAGTGTCTGTGACCATGATATGAAGCACTGCACTGTGCTACTGTGGCACTTCATGCAACACCTCTGTTGAAAATCACAATCAGTGCGTGAAATAAAGAATCACCGCACAGTAAAGACTCAATCCCATAGAACACAAAACTGATACAACTTTGATTTTATGTGACAGAAAACAAATAGGGATAGGGCTTAGGACTCTGAGCATGAGCTTTCCCTCTATCTGCTTCCCTGTCTTTCTCCTCCTGTGACCATATGGAGCACAGTGTGCAAGTCAAAAACAACTTCTGTGTTGTATTGTGTTCATTTGGGAACACAATACAACACTACATTTCTATCAGGCAGACATTTAATGAGAAGAAGCACACACTGAGCGGACGTGCATGTGCACACACACACACACGCACACACACAAAATAATGCAACCTCCTCACCCCCACAAATAATCTTATCTAACAGCAGTCTGACACCTGCAGTGAGAGAACACTTCCCACGAGTCCGTTCTCACAATCAGACCACTGAGGGAGATCAGTCAAGCAGGAAAACAAAACTCACAAAAAGATCTCTTTCTCCTTCTCTCCCTGCCCTGCACTCCCACTCGCTCCTCTTCCCTGAGAGACCAAAGGTGCTGTGCCATCTGCTGGCCACCTTGGAAAATACATTTTTCTTTATCAATAAAAGGCCACAAACGTGTTTGTCTTTTTTGTTCCACTGGTCATGTTAATTGATTTTCTTTCTCTCTCAGTCTGTCTCACAGCTTTGCACTGTACTTCAACAACTTCTGGAACAAACGAAAAAAATGACAAAGCTGAGTCTTATTTGATGTTATTAACCTTTAAATAAAATAATAAATGTCCTTTTTTTTTTTTGAAGGTACATTTCAGTGTCATACTCTATTCCCCACAGTTTACAGCCACAATCCTGACACGCCGCAACGTTCCACAAAACATCAAATCAAGTGAAACATGAGCAGGTGATAGAAGACATTGCTTCCTGTCAACATAACATTTGGATTTCCTTTGGGATCATCCATAAGTTGCATTACAATCGCAGCCAGGCAGGGCTCAGTTCTGATGACTAAACTAAAAAACAAGCTTTTCAAACAGCTTAAAAAAGATGAAAGATGTTGAGATAAAAAGAGTTCCCAAACTTGTTCCTCTAAGCAACACTTAAATGAAAAGTGACAAATAAATCACAATCTCCCCCTCTTTGATTCTGACTCTAATATTGACGTAGTCTGCTCTCACTGCCTCTCCAGAGTCTAAGTCTGCCGCCTTCTGCTTTTCATCATTAAATCATAGGCAGGCAGTTCTGAGAAACATCTGCATTCTGCCACATCTGCAATGAAGCCCGATCAGTCACTCTCTCGCTCTTTGGTTCACCACAAACACGCACACAAACACACACACACACAAAGACAAACACAAAGATACATAAATCTAAGTCACATCTGACCCATTTCCCAAATTGCAAGCTTGGAAAAGTGGACATGTGTGTGTGTGTGTATGTGTGTGTGTGTGTGTGTGTGTGTGTGTGTGTGTGTGTGTGTGTGTTGTGTCTAACAGTAGCGTGCTTTGTGTTAGTCATTTACAGAACATTTGCTTAGCATGTGATTATCAGCACAGTCCATCATTTTGACTCTTTCTGGGCTAAATGATCTTAAGCAGATTTATGGATGCAGTATACGGCATGCATGTTCATTTATTTATCCTTCAACCATTTATTGTCTAACACAGATAGGAGATATTTTTGGTGGCATTTCTCTCATTAAAAAACATAAATTCACATGTAGTCACACAGTGTGTATGTCTATCACCAGACTCACACTCTTACCTGTCATCTTTCACTGAAAACGGGGTGACAGATGCTGTGACAAGATCCCCCCTGCTGATGCCCTCAAAGTCCAATTTGTTTTCTTTTCAGATGTCTACACCTCCCTAATTAACTCCATTTCATCCCACTTCCATACATTAACATGTGCACCCCTGCCTGCTGTGTTCTGCTTATTATTTGTGTTTTAACCTAATTTGTGATAGTCACACTAGAGACGTCACGTTAAAATGACAGATGTGTGTGAAATGACACAGTATCACGCTGAAATAAAATGTATATTATTTAATCTGCAGCAAAATGGTATAAACACAACACTAACATATTATATTCCTACAAAAATGATACTGATAGCAGACACAAGTGCAATCTTCACTCCCCTTTTAGCTCAGTTTTGGTGTCCACCACAGACAGCCTTTAAATGCTCCACTAGGTCCACCAACTATTTGCGAATTTGTCTTCAATTTGATGTTGGACAGGTAGTGTACAGTGGGTTTATACAGAAAACATATGCCTACAGTGGCTTGGCAAGAGGGGAGACTGAACCAAAGCAGTACAGTTGTGGCCAGCAAAACCAAAATGTTTTGAAGAATACAGAGGACAGTCAACAACAGCATCCAACATGCAAACTTTGTGATTAAATTTTCAACTTTAGCAACTGCTGAAAAATACCAGCTATTCATAGCATCACAAACTGATACAAAATACTGCATACTAGACACAAGGTTGTTGAAATCCATTAGAAATGTTAAAAGTGCATGTAGTAGGCAAGCGCAAAAAATACGGGTCTGTACTTTATAGGGTACAAAGCTTGAGAAACCTTCTAGGGTTATCTTTGTCGACCTCAGAATAGTTTTCTGCTCTTAAGTATCTGAACTTAGGCCTAAACTGCAGCTAAGGGGTGGTGGTGTTGCTGGTTGAGCTAAACAAGTCTGACACCACAGGCTGCCTACAGCTGGGAACATGAAATGAATACATTGCCTAAGCATGCCTGTCTAATCTGTATATACGGTAGTTACAGCTCGCCTACACATGGGCAAATCTTTAAGGTTTTTTATGGCTGGTGTCCTCTACGTCAGTGACCAACATATATGGTTTTATATTTTAGGTTATAGTCTAGTAAAATGGCGCCAAAAATCTCCGAAACTAAATAGAATCTACCTGAACAAACTTTCTGAGAGGGATGAAATTTCATTTATAATTGATGTCATCTAACACCACCTGGGGCTACATCTGGACATCTTCGGCTCATACTCATTCGTTTTTTTTTTTCCCTCTCCACCCTGCAGTGACCCCTTTCCTTTTCTGGTGGATTTTGCCACCCTTTCCTTCTGCATCTCCCTCGCTCTCTTCATCCTCACTTTAGTGTGCTCTTAAATAACCTGACTTGGCTGAGTGAGAACAGTGAGACAGGAGTAGTTCAACCAGCTTCCCTCTGTGCCTTAAGCAGAGCTGAAGAAACCTGCGCAACTGCCACAGAGCATTAGCTACAAAGTTAACCACTACTGACTCACTCATCGGTTCTACCCTCCGCCGACATCCACAGCCATAAAATGAGAGACACAGCAATTCTTCTCTATGTGTGTCTCCTGCATCAGGATGAAGGATTTGACACTCAGAGACAGTTAACTACAGAGCAGAGCAGGCTAGGCCCTGAGCACTGAATGGAGAAGCTTGATGTGTTTATGAGTTACAGTGCATGTGATCTTCGTGCAGCTGAAGATAGTGTACACTGAAGTCACTGTTATGTGGCACTATACAGGGTGTTAGCTTTTATTCACACACTACCAATGCTTCCGAGGCATACCTCTGCGTCACTGCACTAATAAAACCAATTAGAAATATTAAAAGCTAATCAAAATAAATAAAATACATTCACGTTGCATTAAGAGCTACACATTTATTTGTGCTCACGCAAAACCAAAGCATAATCTCAGTGTGCTCGGCGATTCATAATAACCTACAACCCTATTAGCTGTCATGAAATCCTATTTGTGATTCCATTACACCAAACAGGTACAGAAGCGCACATTTGTTTAGTTGGATCTCTGTTTATCCTGTGGAAATAATAGCTATTTACACAGCCGTGATTATCCAGCTTTGAGAGATCAAATGTAAATCGATGCAGCAGGGAGGTCTGGTTGACTTTGGCAACTGGTGATCTAAATTTCTCTCTTTTTTATGGCATTCTCTCAGAAATAAAAGGATTGTGAGATTGTTTTTCGGTTGTTTCCAGAACAGCAAACAAAAAGATCTAGAAGATTTTATTTTTCTTTGTTTGTTTCTGTATACAGTAGCTTCTTAATGATAGCATAGATGAATTCCATTCATCATGCCCTGTCGACAGGGTAGTTATGGGTAATTTGCCGTTATGGCTATTGTTTAGTGCTCACTTGCTTTCAAGATTGTGGACTGTGTTGGCAAGAACAATTAACTGAAAAAGTAACCTAAATTTCTTAGATTATAATGTAAATATACATACATTATTGACTAATTATGTACAGAAGACATAATGTGAGTGGGGGACTTTCAGCTCTTCCAAAATCATTAAAAAACATTTTCTCTATATTCTTAATATATTATATATATATATATATATAATATATATCATATATATATATATATATATCCACACTTTCCATTCTGTGGTGTTTAGCCTTGTGAATAATATATTGGATCTAATTTATTTGGACGCTGAATAGAAACATGGTATTGAGGGTGTTAATCTAATAAATTTAGGTTGGAAATTTGCAACTAATGTAAAAGTTAACCTTCAAAAGCTTTTGCAATCTCTCATATTCCAAGAAAAAATACTAAATCCAACTGACTGGAAAATTAGTGAAGTGCTACAAAGTGCTAAAACCTAATGACATGGACACAACTAATTACTCTATGCTGCAGCCAAAAGATAATCTGTATGCTAGTAGCTGCTGTTTAAAGACAATGAAACAATGAAAGGCAATTTGGAACCAGCATTTTTACGTTGGAACAGAAATAAATTCAAAAGCTTTTGTTAAACCAGGTAAAATGTAGGACTATGAAACGAATCAGAGAAACAACAAGAACTGTTATTTAGGTGGTAAAAGGAGAAGGGCAAGTATTATCTATTTATATTGAATCACTTGACAAGACAACTTGTAACCACTCCCAAAAGCAGCAGATGTTTATGCCACTTGATAATGGAAAGAAAGTGATAACGCCAAGTGATGTTTGATGCTGAAGCACCATGGCAAGGTGTTGACAGTGCCATTAAATATCAATATCGACACCCTGCACTTACACTATGTGCCAGCCGTCATGCTGTCACATGGGCATTTACACCAGACATACTCTGCACTGCCTCACGTGCAAAATGCTGCTCATGACCTGAACTCGTTGTATGGCGAGGAATTAATTGTCCTAGTCAGTATTTGCAACATATTCTGGTAGTTACATATTTAAGGCAAATCCTGAGTCATGCATTCAAATGATGTAGTGTGAGTGCAGCCATTGATGGTACATGTTTTCGAGTAGTATAGTATAGTATAATATATTTATATAGTAATAATAGTACAAAAACTTAAAATCATGAGTATTTGTAAATTATATTAAATCTGAATTTTATTGCAACATATCACTGTTGTTGGCATTATTTATCAGTGAGAGAAAATTAATACCTGTAGATATCACACTAGATATATCTGACAAGTTGCTAACAACAGCTATGTTGTATGTATGCATGTGAAGTGTGTTATTTTTTTAGCAAGTATACTGGAAAACTGCATCTCGAATCTCTTGAGCACACCCTGAATGGTACAATGACAACCTGCAATAATGTGGTAAATTGGGAAAGAACTCAGTCTGGTACGCAGTTAAAGGAGGAATATGGTTACTGGTGGAGGCTGACCGAAGGTAAAGAAACTAACTCGGGCAAATAATGCCAGTACTGCTCAGCCTGCAAAATAACCATGTACTCTGTGTGCCCTCACCATGTATCCTGCAGGGTAAGCAGGATACTGGTGCTGTGGGTTTGTCTGATCGCTGGCTCCACAGAGGGGCACCACAGGTGGAACAGAGGGCAACGAACTGCGGAACATAAAGGACCCAAAAGAGCAAACGCATGCAAAAAGGGGGGAAAGGAGGGAAGACGGATGGCGGTCAGGTGGCTAGTGTCTCGCAGCGAAACGGGGGGAAACGGGGAGGAGTGGGTGGGGAAGGGTACACGACAACAGGACGAGGGGTAAAGGTGGGGTAGTAAATTGAGGGATTGGAGTTCTCAGGGTCCACGTAGAGAGCGAGCAGAGACGCGAGATATAGCTAGAGCGCGAGAGATATCTTGAGAGATAGTCTTCTCTAGATGCTACAGTGAAGTGGCGTTCCTTAGTGTGGCAACAAGTAGTAGGTCAGTGTGGCCCCTAAATATATATATTCTATATTCTATCGTATATCTCTCTCTAGATAGATTAGCTTATATCTCTTATCATCTCTATCTCTCCTATCTCTTCTCTATAATCTCTCTCCTCTCTATCTCGCTCTCTCTATCTCTCTCTCGTTTTTTTTCCCTTCCCTTCCCCCCCCGCTTGTGTTGGTGGGCTCTTCCCTTTCCGCTTCGCTTTTTGCTTTTGTGTGCCCTCTTCCTCTCTACTCCTTCCCCTGTGTGCCTCTTTCTTTGCCCGGCGCCTGCCCTGGGCACTTATCTGCTCTGAGCCCCTCTCCGTCCGCCTTGTCGGCCCCTATGCTCTGGCCCCCGCGCCCATTTCTCTTACTTTGACCTTCCCCCGCTCTCCGTTATGGTGGGGCCCTCCGCCCCGCTCTGCTTTCGCTTTGTCCCCCTCCTCCTTGGGGGCACCCCGTCTCACTGATCGTGCCCGAAGGATTTTGAATAGATACACCATAACCACTCCCAAGGGGGATATTTTTAGTATATCATCCTTCTGTTAAGTTCACTTCACATCATTACACACCATCGGTAGGAATAATTTAGGTAAGGTGAAACTCACCGTTTTTTTTCATGCGTGATGTTCGCAACAGAGATATCACAAGTACTTACTGAGTAAGATGGTAACTCAATACAATTAGCTCACCATCCTTCCTTTATAATTAGAATAAAATTTTGTTATTGGTTCGGATGTAAAACCAACAATATATTTCTGATGAGCATACTCAATCTGGTAAAATAAGGAAATCACACCCAGACCTTTTTCATTTGTTTTTGTTGCCAAGCAGCCAGCAATTTTCCCTCCAATCGTTTCTTGTGAAAGCAAGCGCCAGCATTAATGCATTAGCTGGATGTTGTCTCAGTGCATAATTTGTTTTTGTTTGTTTGTTGATGCCTCGCCGTCGTTTGCATTTTGGGAGATGTGGACAGAAAAGGAACATTTCTCTCTCTCTGTTTTTGTTTTCTCCACTGATGGAAACACATTGAGCTAAAATGTATACCAAAGCGACATATATGTTTATGTACAGTTAAAAGAGGGCCAATTTTAAGCCTGTGTATTCAGAGATGATTGTCTTTCTTTTTACCTATATTGTGAACATGCCGCAGGATGGAAAACTTCGATTTGAAACAAATCACAGCGAAACAACGGAGGACGAAAGAAAAAAAAACATGAGAGACAAAGATTAAAGAACTGAATATTAAGGACAAAAACATTTATTCGACTATGTGGGAGTCTGCAATCTCCATCATGATATTTTGTAGACCTATCTTTAGGTTTCAAACATGAAAAAATACCTTAGATACTGCCCACCTGATCACACACATGAATGAATCAGTTTTCTATAATTCTTGTTAACATTGCAGAAATACTTCAATGTACACAGTAGCTTTATGCAACGATAGCAGACTGTCTCATGAACGCAGAAGGTCAGAAGCATCCAGTGAGTCTAGAACGTCGATTCTGAGAGGCATGGAGCAAAAATAAAAATCTTAGACAGAAGACATGAAATAACATAGCAGCGGATACATTGACACGTATTGTACCTGCCCTTATATTATTTAGATAATAACCACCAGCGGTTGGCTTTGCATTGGTGATGCATCACATCTGTTTTTGATTAAGAAATAAATAAAAAGTCTGTCTGCTTCCTTCGATCTGACCTCTCTAGTTAACGTAGCAATAAAAAAAATAAAGCACTCAGAAACGTTGAAACAAAGACAACAATGACTGCCAAACTTTCACTCCATGATACAGTGTGTCTTGACCTGTTTTAGTATGTATTTGAACAACACAGTGACAGAAACAACAGTGACATGCCGCTGTGAAGATCCTCTTTTTGCTTTTGTACAATGCGTTTGAAATAATCTGATGTGCACAATCCAAACAGTATCTCATTTGGTAGGTTTTAATGCGAGTTGTGGAGGAAATGGCGAGCACTCTGGACATGTGTAGTGTAGTTTGCCTCTATCCATGGATGTTGTAGAAACATTGAATATCCAAGTACGGTGGCTTATAAATGGCAACAAACACTGCTGCTTAGCAAGGTTAAGAGAGTCTATTATCCACTGTGATCATAATTCAAACACATTCGTGTCACATGAGTATCACAACGACCCACAGTTCCAAACTTTTGTTACATGCTATAACATTTCTGACACACACATGGGCTGTGCCTGGGAATCTGGCTTATCCGTTGTCCAAAAGCCAGAAACAAAGCAAGCATAAGGTAAGACGTACAGCAGTTGCGCTTCACTAGTTTTCTCCACTTTTCGTATGTAATCCAAGGTCAGATGAGAGCCGAGGATGCAGTTACTGCTTGACATAACCGTGTCCAAAACTCCAAACAGAGGTAGATCCTGCCATAACCATTAAGCTGACTCCTCTCAATGAACGCAACGGGAGAACAATGTTGAAAACAGCAAAACAACTAAAATGACACCTCATATTTCCTCAAATGTGTTGAAACTAATTTTTCGAGAAATGTCTGTGGGTGCTCCATTTCTACAGCAATGTCAAAACCAAGAGGCCTTGGTTCAATCATTTAAAATTGGATTTTTGCTTCCTGGTTTGACAGTTGGGTCATAATACCACATTTTCCATGCTGGTGGTTCTTCCACTGAGCCAATTGTAAGATCTCCTGTAGAGACCAACTGTCTCTATTGTCAGTTCAGCTGAAGCCTCCCCAGCATTCTGACCAAGCTGCACAGGAGGGTCCCCTTAAATACTTGTACAGTGGGAGCAATGTTGACTTCTGTTATGTTCCAGTTAAAATATGGACACAACCTTAACACTTTAAAAGACCACTGCCCTCAACACTGGTGTTACCCGTATCAGTCACGACTGTGTGAAATGGATTAAAAACATTGCCCTGCATCCTAACTATCCGCAGCCCTTCTTTTCCTCTGTGCACTTCTTTTGTGACCTGCTCAGCCCAAAGCTTCTGTTAGTCTAAGTACAACAGCCTGGGCAAGACGCCCTGATTTCCCTCAGGGAGAAAAGACTCGTCTGTGATGACTGCCTTTTATCCAGTGTCAGGTCATTGCAGGTAGACTGATGTGTCAAACTACTGATCTTTCTTCGCCACCATCCTGGTGACATACTAACTCTTACAACCCTCTGAGTTTGAATTAATCTTCAGTTAATACCCTTTTAATAAAAAAAAAAAAAAAAAAATCCACTAGGGCCAAATGAAATGTTCTTCAGCACAAGCAGAAGCATGTTTCCATTTAACTCGTTGGGTGACCACAAGGCCAGCAGAGGGAACGCAGGCATATTGCAGTAATACCCAGTGTCAGTGAGGAGTTTTTGTAAATAGGATGACAGATCGTCTGTGTGCCAGCCTTGCTCCATCTTCTGTAGCCTTCGGGCTCAATAGCAGACATGTTACTGGGCCCGTTTTTGCCGGGTCAAGCGATGTCAGCTGAACAGGCCTGACTTGGGTTGTCTGTGTCACTAAAAAGTTATACATTACATATAATAAGTAAAGAATTCAATACATGTCAAAAAACTTCCCATTAACAAGAGAATAAAAGGAAAACTCTCTTTGACATCGGCCCAATAAACTATATTGCTACTGCACTAATTTTGTAAACATTTCATAAATGTTCACAACATTTAGACCATTTTTAAGAAGCATTATTATTTCTGGGAAGACTTTCCAAGCTTCTTAATCATAACTAATTATAGTTGATGCATGCCAGGCTTACAGTCTTATTTATAATAATATTTCAATCATGCTTGTTCAGGTTGTTTGGCTATTTCTTGGCAGCTAATTGAATAAAACTGAGCATGCTCATATTCTGAACACTCAGTGCTGGCTAAATGACCCATTGCTCGAACAAGTACGGCAAAAATGGATTATTCATAATTAATCCTCTGGGAACTGTAAACATAAATGTATTTGAGGGAATTTAAACAGTCTAGAAGCTGAATAGCACACAACTGCATTCCATTTGAGAGTGTCCAGGTAGTCACGTGTAGAAACCCTGTGTTGTGCAAAAAGTGAAAAAAACAGTACAAAACTGGAATTGTATACAAACTGTGGAGTTTCCGGGGCCACATCTTAAAATAGCATGGTTTTTCTCCCCCATTGTAACTGAAAAAGCTGATGAGTCCAATTTTTCTATCACAATTTTGGAAGGTGTTAATGGAACTCTGCAACAGGAATAATAGCACATCTAAGGAAAGGCAGCTACCAGCACTTATCCATAGTTAAAAATCACGAAATCAGATTGCTAGCGTGGCAAGAAAAAAAAAAACAGCATAGTCTGACAGCTTGAAAAGATCTCATATTCACTACATTTAACTGTATCACAAAGTACAAGAACCCATTTAAACCCTGTCACTTAATGCGAGAAGAAATCCCACATCAGAAGAAAGGTCAGATGCAGCTTTCTGGTTAAGGCTGCAGGCTTGTGTCACACACACCCTAATATGATAGGTGTCATTCCTTTCTCAGTTAATATTTTCAGTTTGGCACAAAAATGTGCTTTCCATTCATGGATATACACTCAAAATAATCTTTGCTGTTGAAGGATATCCGGTAGCAATAACTTATTACACATATATGTCTAAACTCCCCTTGCGAGAGAAGAAACAAGGATGTCTGAGAGTTACATAAGCTGTAACCACAAGCTCAGCTGTTTTTGTAAAATGGGTACCTCCATTCCCCTATCCATATAAAAGAAAGCTATAATGGCACAGGACTGAGAACAACTGGTATGTAAGTGTTTTGTAATTTGCATGTGCACACTTGGGGACCCCTCTCTTACAACCTGCCAAATTTACATATTCCAACTGGGACACAGCACTGCCGTCACATAAAAAGCGACTGTTTTTTGTATATTGGTTTTTCTCTCACCATCCCTTGTTACCAATTATGACAGAAGAGCAAGGGGAGAAGTAAAGACAATATTGTGTGAGAGGACAATGGGGATGACAGGCAGGACCCAGGAGAGAGAGGAAAAAAAAAAAAACACCGTAGGTTTAAAGTCGACAATATTAGTTTAAAGAGGGTCACAGCTGCAATATTCAAACAATTCATTCACAAGAGCCGACCCAATGGCTCACTGGCAGCGGGTTGTAAACAAAACTCATGATTCTACAGCCCTGTTTATCCCATGAATCTCAATAACCGTCTTGGCCTGAAGCCTTTTCCCAGCCTCCCCCACAAGTCCAGTGGCTTATCACATAAAACGATTATTGACTGCTTTGCAAGCCACCATTCATCCATCAGTGCAGTTTTACATATGGTAGCTCAAGTTCATTATATCATATCTAATTTAGTTAAGCTCAGTAGATTTCGGCTCGGTTTAAGCTAAATGATGGGCATGTATAAAAGGAGGCTACACCAGACATCTACATAGAGAATAAGAAATGGGCTAGCTCGACGACAAGGGCAGTTTTCTGACAAGAACATGATGCCGAGGGCGGTACTCTGGCT